>NC_045744.1:245223-245881 GCF_008692095.1 Etheostoma spectabile
GGTTTAATTTTGCGTTACATGACCCATTTCTTCTGTAAAACCGTGCCTGAGTTGGATCTCTCCTCTACTCTCTCTCTTCTTACTCTCCGAGCAGCCCGGCCACACAGTGGCGCCCATCCACACTTCTGACATTTGTCCACAGTGTAATTGTTATTGACACAGCTGTATATTGTTAAGCATAAGAGGCAAACCTGTATTTGTACCAGTGTTTCCATGGTAACCCTGCTATCGCGGCCGCCTCGGCGAAACACACAGAAGAAGTTACTGAATGCAACTAACTTCAGTTGGTGGAGTAACAGCGTGTGAGACGGAGCTGCTGGACCCGGGCCAGAGATGTGACCCATGCCCAGATTATCATGGTTCATAAAAATGCAGCGCAGTGACGATACAGACGTTTCTTATGTACATGACGTGTGTAACTACAATGACCCGCCATTCGACCCGTGCTGGACCCATTCATAATGATCAGCCGTCTCTCTGTGAGTACGTACATCGCACCCCCCCTCCACCCCTTGCTCTTTTAATCAGTCATTGTTGAAAAAGAGTGAAGGAGCTTTCTCAGAGATACATTTAAAAAAAGAAAATCCTACGTTATTTATTTCAGATAGCTAATTTTCATTTACATGTGTTGCAGCTGTATGTCTATACAACATACAAC
>NC_045744.1:245891-248544 GCF_008692095.1 Etheostoma spectabile
TTCAACATAAGAAGAATGTAACATAATATGGATGTGAAAGCAGTTATAAACAGCCTAAATAACAATAAAATAGGTTTTGGTTAAAATCAACAAATAATCGTGATGATTAATCATGATCACAATCTTGATCAAAATAATCGTTATTATCCTTTTGGCCATAATCATACAGCCCTAGTTTGTTTTCAATAACTTCTGCGTAGAAAAGTCTTGCGTCCCGTACGTACAAGTTAACATCGCTGAGCAAAGAACTGGATCTACTCTCATATCCATCTAAAGTGCATGTTTGACGCTTTGACTAACACTATGAACCTGTTGGGCCGCAGACTAAAGAACATGACAGCACCCAAACCAGCCGGCAGTCTAACCGGCGGGGACATGTTGCTTTTCCTAACGCTAGATTTGATCTAGATTTTATCAAAGAGACTAGCGAAGCAACACAGGACAGAATATAAGCTCAGCAGAGACCCCAGACAGGCCAAATGTCCATCTTTGTCTTTCAATGTTACAGTTACGGCTGAGAATGACAAGAGAAATAACACGTTAACAGATTTCATGTCTCACTGCAATTCAAATCAACGGCCTGTTTTGTCTGAGCAACGTCATGGTGATATATACTGTAATTGAGATATACAACTGGTTTTCTCCCAAAGGCCGGTAGCTGGAGCGATGGACCCAGTAGACCAGAGGGTGAAGCCGGTGGAGGTGGAGCTCAGTAGAAATCTGCAGACGTACCTCCAACATCTCGGCCTCCTTCCCAAGACTAGTCTGAGCACCCTGGGCAAGGTGAGGGATTCCTGGATGATCCATAGGTTTTTACACAGAAACACATATTTCACACAAAGATATTGAACTTAATTACAATAACATTACAAGACCTGTTTAATAACTTATAAATATTCTTTCTGCAAGTCTAATAATCCAGCTGTAGTTCTGACTCTAGACTGTTAATACATAAACAGTAATACGACTAAAATATAGGACTCACAAACTTTGTGTTCTAAACATGGAATTTAACTACAAGGCCAAAGTGGCCACTAAATTATGTATCATAGCCTATTTTGTGTATTCTTTTGGATATTGGGTTTCACCTTTTTCTTACATCACATGGATAGGCTGGCTAAATGCACAGGCTTTGCACTGCACTGTGGGAAAGGCTTGTAGCGATGGTTCAAAGACAAGCCTGCACCTTAAACTGCCAGTTAAGGTTCTGTGTAATAAAGCACAGTCCAAACTCCAGCACCGTTGCTCCCTGTTGCACATTTGAAAGCGGGAAGGGCAGGTGGGTCATTTGTTTTTACCCAAATGCCTGCATGGAGCCCCACCCTCTGCTCACAGCCACCTGCCTCCATTTAAACAAAAAAAAGAAGACACATACAAATGCAGTACACACTTACACACTCTCACCCAGTGATACAAAACTCACACACATCTTCACAACGGGGAGTCCCATGTCATCCTTCGCTGTCACTCCGCTCTCTCTTCTCCATCCTTACTGATGGCTTCTCGCTGCATGACCGTTATGAGCAAAATAATACCAGCAGAGAGTTTAGGAGTTCACAGCTCTAATTAATAACTCTCCACATGACTGGGTCCTCCACTGTGCTCATCGGCTGAATGGTGGAGGCTTTTCTCCTGCTGGGGGATTGTACCCAAAGACCCACAGGGCACGAGGGCGTGGAGCCTACAGGCGTCCCTTATCCATATCCAAGTTTACGTGTTTGGAAAGGAAAAGGAGCTGGACGATCGAGGGGGTCTCGGAGGCCATGAGGGAAATAAGCTGCACCAGCTGTGTGACATAGTTAAATTAGGCTAGCGACAGTGGTTAATACCAGCGCGGACTCACAACTTACAAAACATACATCACAAGAAATATGATGACTGTGGAACTTTACCATTAATGTTGGTATTGTTATTATAATTGTGCCGTTAGTCAGGTTTGTGCCATTTTTGTGCTCCCTGGTGGGCGTTAATGTGACAATAGTGACAGTTTGCTTTTGTTATTGCTAATGGATCTGTTCATATGATTGGATAAATGAATTTATAACTTGATTTAAAAAAATAGTTCGGATGTTGGCTACAATTCTTTATATTAAAGCAAAATATGGCTCCTGCATCGCTCTGCTCACTGACTTGAGTGGATGATTTCATTCATGTGAAGCGATTTGACTTCTTCCAGATATAATAGTGCTTCTGGAGTGAATTTGTCTTTGATTCTTTTATTTTAATTTTAATTCATAAATTACGCTATGCAAATTAAACTTGCCATGTGGAAAGAATAAAATATTCAAGTCCTGATTGACAAGAAGAAAACTGTTTAAATTTTAAATAATACATTGACATATCTTTTTAATATATTCAGTTGTTAACAAGCCTTATATTCTTCAGAAATTACCTGAATAAGCTATGCTCACATACGTTAATATATGAAATAGTATATGATGGTTAGGACTGACTGCATTAGATTGGCAGTTCTGTAGAAATGAACCAAAGCTGCTTTATTTCAGCAACGATTTCTTGTGTCATTATTTCCGGACAAAGTTTCAGTGTTAAATGGACATTTGTCTTGGTCCCAAAATTAATTTGCATTAATTACAATTTTGATACAGACACACGCGCGCGCGCACACACACACACACACACACACACACACACA
>NC_045744.1:248554-252136 GCF_008692095.1 Etheostoma spectabile
CACACACACACACACACACACACACACACACACACAATCTATCTCAATCTAGAGCGATAGAGAATTAAACCCTTGGCCATCATTAATGTCAACAAGGCATCAGATCACATGGATCAGAACATAATAATTCTTTAAAATAACCACACAGTTATGTATATGGATACACAGTGCTTTTCTAAATGAACTCTGTGAGATTATATATGCCGTTCTTGTTTCTTGCAGGGTAACCTTTTCCCTACGGACTCCTATCGCTCCAAGGCCCAGATTCCGGCTCAGAAGTCATCTCCCTCCAGCTTTTCTCCTTTTTTATCTTTCTTACCTCTGCAGAAGCCGAGACCTCCAGCTGACCAGCTCCTCACCAAGCAGGCTGAGGGTGACCTTCTCCTGGGCGCCCTGAGGCAGTATCTCTCTCGGCATCTGTCCCCGTACAGTGGCGGGGTGAGCCCCGGGGAGCAGGAGGCCCCCTTGCCCCACCAGAGGCCCTTCTACGCCAATGTGATAGAAAACTCTGGACTCAAAAAAGAGAGCTCAAAATCCAGGCTTCTAAAGTTGGGAAGAACACAGGGGGCTTCAGTCAAAGACCCTCTGACTTCTGTGGATGGTACGTGTTTTAAAGTGCACTATGAAAAATTTCAGCATCAGAAGATAATGACGCTTTAGTTCAGGCAGGACGTGGCATTCACTTGCACACACAAACACTCATCTGTTTAACCTATTGATGCTTTTGAATTAGCTGTGGTATTTATTAAACTGTAGTTTATGATCTTGATTTGGTCACAATGATATCATTCTGTGTTATGTGACTGATAGTTTGAGTTTAAAGAGGACTTTAAGTTTATACTTTTTGAAAATAAGAGGAGTGTCCAGTCACTTTGTAACCTTTAAGTCTTAAGTAACAGAATTTCACACAAAAAAATATGATACAAAGGTATGAAAAGAAACAAAAGGTTTTAGGAATTTATATGATAACTGTCTGTGGGATGTATATCACGTTTTATTTGATGGTAAAAATGCAAGCATTGTGGAGAACAGAAAAGAATGTATGCCAAAATGCTTTGTAAGCCCCCGTCCATGTTTGAATTGGAGAAACATCTCTTCTGCATGATGGAAAACATAAACATAAGAATTTGACAATTTACTGTTCTTGAGCCTATGCTAAA
Source organism: Etheostoma spectabile (assembly GCF_008692095.1). Classification (NCBI taxonomy): domain Eukaryota; kingdom Metazoa; phylum Chordata; class Actinopteri; order Perciformes; family Percidae; genus Etheostoma; species Etheostoma spectabile. Next base: position 249,715 of record NC_045744.1, read on the forward strand.
ATGTAAACATTTCTGAGCGTTTAAAGCTGCAGTGACAGATTCCTTTGGAACAAAGTGTCAGTAAAAACTGCATTTGCAGTGCCCTGTGTGTCTGACTCGCTGTCCTCTTACCTCTGTGTCTCCTCCAGAGAGGTTCATCAAGAACGTTTTGAAGAGCGTTGGCAGGCACCACGTGGATGTGGATGGCCTGACGGTGCAGGATTTGGGCCAACTGTCCAGCCTAATAGCTGATGCTCTGCAAGTGGTTGACCAGGACCAGGGACTTAACAGCCTGATCCATGCCAGACCTGGACCGAGAGACCTGAAGGAGGAAGAAGAGGAGGATGCTTCCAGGGATGAGGAAGAGGAAAAGTTGCTAGAAAACACTCCAACACTAAAACCCCATGAGAGCACTCCCATAGTCCCGGCAGCACTTCAAGGTGATTTTGTAGTGATTCATTTTGTGTTTTTACTCTGTTAAAGCGTTGAGCAAAACCTGGAAAGCAAGTCTATTGTACATAATTATGTAGGTAGGATTAAAGACACAAAGGAGCTCTTAAACAGCTTGCAGCAAAAGTGCAGCATTAAAAGCAATGTGAAACTAAATAGGCAGCCTGTTGAGATCAGTTTGAACACAGCCAGTTTTAATGGTTCAGGGTCCACCGAGACCACTCAGACTGAAAATGTGTCCACTACAGTTAAAAGTGCTCAACAAATAGCTTTAAAATGACTGAAAACTATTATGGCTTAGATGGCCTAGGTTTAAAAACCTGCAAACATACAGTATGTATGCAGATTATCTGATGATGTTTCAGTGTTACTGTGGAAAATGACCACAGGAGCAAATTCATATCAGTCAATTATAAAACATAATGACTTGAAAAAGTCTTGAAATTTGGAAAGCTCTTTGTGAACATTTTCATGAAGCCTAACGCAGTGTGGTTTCAAAGTTTGTTTTTTCACAGAAATGTGTGATTCCATGTACTCTCTTTCTCCCAACAGAGGATAAACAGGAGCATACTGTGAAGGACAAGGTAAGCATTCAGTTTGTGGTAAGAAAAAAACCTTAAATGTTAAAGGGAATGCTAACATAAGCAATTATGTATAATTCTGCATTTGAAGAAAATGAAGCCTGCAGTTTTGAAAACAACTTAAAAAAGAGGTATACTAATACCACTACTATTAATATTACTGCTAATTTAAGGTAAATGAATCCCAGAATGTGTAAACATCCTAAAGCAACGACAAGGACAACTCAAAGTGCAATATTAAAAGATACATTTAGGATTCAAAAGAGAAATATAAAAAGGAACATAAATGATCTAAAGATAGAATGAAACAGACAAGAGAATACTAGAGAGAATAGAGAGAGAATACACATGATGGTGGTTACAGTGCAGTGCAAGATATGGTTTCAGTCTTTCATCCAGTTGTTGAACCTGGCTGCAGGGTGAAGGGTGACCAGGTCTGGCTTGCAGTTGGTAATCCAGTGCATCCCACAGGTGTTGGATGGGGTTGAGGTCAGATCTCTCTGCAGGCCAGTTGAGTTTCTTCACACCAAACTTGGAAAATGATTTATTTATGGAGCTGGCTTTAAACATAGGAGCATCGTCAAGTTGAAACAGGAAATAGACAAACACAAACCTGAAGCACACTATTGTCTACAATATTGAATGCTGTAGCATTCAGTATCCCTTTATTAGAGCAAAGAGTTCTGAATCAAATCATTAGGAACTGCGTAAGAAGTATGTTAGAGTTTATCTAACTTTGTACATTTCAACACTGTTCACATACTTTTGACAACATCTTATATTTTCACATGACATTATTAATGTACCATATTAGATTTAAGACCTGTTTTACATTTGTCATTTCACTGTCTTGTAGCCATATCAAAAAGCTTTTGTATGCTGTATACAGCCCGATCAAACACCTGATTGCATCCATCCTGGTTTCTCCAGCTACATCCAAATCATCAGCCCTCCTCCAGGCTAGAAGGCACTTGTGAGGTTCAAGTCACTGTCCCGACCAAAGTACGGTCTGTTAGCTGCAGAAGTGCAAGTTCACCTTCTGGGCACTGCCAAGGTGCCCGTGAGCAAGGCAAAGAACCCCCAACTGCTTGCGGGGCGTGTCCAATGTCAGCCCCCTCACTCTGACGTCTTTTCCTTATTATTATTATTTCATTATTCATTATGTATAGGTGCTGAGCATGTGTGTGTATTTCAGGCCTGTGTGTAACGTGTGTAAAAACTGAACCAACAGAGTGAAAATGTGAATTTCACCAGACATGTCTTCTTCTTCTTCTTCTTCATCTTCTTCTTCTAAAACAACTGTGGGGGTAGGTGTGTTGAGACTTTAAAAAATCAAAATTGATGAATCGAATTTTAACCACAATCCTGATTTTGACTTACCACGATCAAATTTGCGTGATCGAGCAATAATT
>NC_045744.1:252146-252291 GCF_008692095.1 Etheostoma spectabile
CGTCATTTCATAGAACGCTCCGGGTTTTTTGCAAAGCTAATCTCCCGCTCCATAAAGCCGTCTGCTCCTGAGCCAGTCAGAGTAGTTCCCTGCATCACGCAGCTTAGTTTCTAGATGGAGCCAGTCCCAGAGGACAGAGTAACGG
>NC_045744.1:252301-252437 GCF_008692095.1 Etheostoma spectabile
CAACAGATAGCAGTCGGTTATACTTTGGTCTCAAGGTTTACAGTTTACCAGTAAACGCAACATTTTGTCAGCAATGACCGGTGCTAGTCGGTGCTATAGCGTCTGTTAGCTGTTAGCTAGTAGCGTCTGTTAGCTG
>NC_045744.1:252462-259623 GCF_008692095.1 Etheostoma spectabile
TTAGTGGAAAGGTCCACCGCCCCTGTAGCGTCTGGTAGTTCATCAATGCTCCGTTGTACTGAAAGACCCCCCAAATTTGAAGAAAGAAAAACGTAGCCTATAATCGCACACCCAACACACGCAGGCTCCAGACCGCCAAGCCAGCGGTGCTCAGAGACGTTTTAGAAAGCCGTATTTTACGATTGTTAAAAATCACTGAATATTTACATGGAGTCTGGTGCGTTTAGCGAACGCAATTTGCGGACTTTTATGTTTTAAAAGGATCTTAATCTTTAACAGAAAGATCGACCTCCTTAGAAATCCTTCCATGTTTGTCAACAATTAGAATATTAATCTGAGTCGGTTAGCAGCAAAACGAGCACTTTTATGAACGTAATACAAGCTGGACATTATCCTATTAAGTTACATTGCGCGATCTCGTTTAATATCAATGTCAAAGGAAAATAGTCCTCAATAGTTTTATTGTATCTGATTCTCAAGGGCTGTTGCAGAACAAGCCTTGAGCAATAAAGCAAACGCTGTCATATAAATGTAGTTCAGTAAACATTACAACATTAAAATATTGAACATTCTTCTTGAAATATTAAGACTTTCTATCTTGAAATATAGGACTTTCTATCTTGAAATATTAGGACTTTCTATCTGAAATATTAGGACTATAGTGACTTCTACTTGAAATATTAGGACTTTCTTCTATCTTAAAATATTAGGACTTTATATCTTAAATATTAGGACTATTGGACTTTAATTTTGAAATAAGATCTTTCTATCTTTAAAATATTAGGACTTTTTATCTTGAAATATTAGGACTTTTATCTTGAAGTAAGGATGGATTTTTTTATTCTTGAATATCAGCCTTCTATCTTGAATATTAGGACTTTTTATCTGAAATATTAGGACTTTCTATCTTGAATATGGTTTTTATCTTGAAATATTAGATTTTTATCTTGAAATATTAGGACTTTCTATCTTGAGGTGTAGTGGAGTGAGTATAATAGCAGCAGGGGTGGGTCTAGGATGATACCTTGGGGGGGGGGGCTCAGCCCCTAATGAGAACAGCTCTAGTCTAGTGTCCCCGTTTTAAGTTTTACAAAAATAAAAACATTACTTGTTTTGGAGGTAAATACGCTTCTGAGCTGAAAATGTCCCCGGATTTTGTCTGAGAAATCTGGTCACCTTACTATAACTCACCTTAATTAAAAAACAAGCCCGACTTCTTTACCTGCATCAAATCTCATAATGTCAAAGCTGTCTAAACTGTCTGGTGCCCAAGGAGGAAAAAAAAAGTAGAGGAGGACAAACGTGACAAAGACAGAGGTAATGTTACAGTAAAGTTATGATGATAATGATATTATTTTGCTGTTGCAGAACAATGATCGATAATAGCATTAGCCGTTAGCATGACATAGTTGGCTATCATAAATAGCGAGCGCTATCTGTTAGTTTAACATCAGTTAACTGTACAGTGATGCAAGGGGGCGCCACCTAAAATCTTGCCTAGGGCACCAAATTGTTTAGGGCCGGGCCTGTCTAGGGCTGCACAATTATGGCCAAAATGATATCACATTATTTTGATCAAAATTTGATCGCGATTATTCCTCACAATTATTGTTGATTTTAACCAAAACAAATTGTATCGTCACATAGGCTATTTATAAACTGCGAGAGGGAGTGTGCGGACGCTACTACACAGAGAGCGGCTGATCATTATGCACGGGTCGAATGGCGGAACACCACGTGTGTGTATGAAACGTCTGTATCTTCCACTCCGCTGCATTTTTATGAACTATGATATTCTCGCAATGGGTCACATCTCTGGCCCAGGTCCAGCAGCTCCGTCTCACGCTGGCTTACTCCTAACGTCTGTTCCGGCATTCGACACGCAGTGGGAGCTATAGTTACGCGGATGTCATTCATCAACTATACTTGACATCTATCTTCTTTGCTGCGTTTCGTGCGGCTGACCACTGGTATCGCGCGGGCAGACTAGTCTAACGGCTAAGCCAGAGAATACGGTATATACTGTTTCCCATCTAGTCATTAATTTAGTTGCAATTATGCCACAGCTTGTGTTAATAGAAAATTAAAACTGTGGACAATGTCAGAAATGGTGGAGCGGCAGGCCGCTGGTGGCCGGGGCTGTCGGAGAGGTAGAATGAAGAGAGCTGAGGAGAAGAGAGTAGAGGAGAGAGAGTAGAGAAGAGGATCCTACACAGCACGACTTCGACGACAAAAGTGGGTCATGTACGCAAATAACATAACATATCCCTATAAACAACATTGCAGCGGATGCGATGACATTAGGCACCGTGGTGCTCCTATAGGTGTTGTTTATATGGATATGGTTTAATTTTGCGTTACATGACCCATTTTGTCTGTAAAGTCGTGCCTGTGTAGGATCTCTCCTCTACTCTCTCTCCTCTACTCTCTCTCCTCAGCTCTCTTTCATCTACTCTCCGAGCAGCCCGGCCACACAGCGGCCGCCGCTCCACATTTCTGACATTTGTCCACAGTTTTAATTTTTTATTAACACAGCTGTATATTGTTAAGTATGAGGGGCAAACCAGTATTTATACCAGTGTTTCCATGGTAACTCTGCTATCGCGGCCGCCACGGCGAAGAACACAGAAGAAGTCATTGAATGCAGCTAACTTCAGTTGGTAGAGTAACAGCGTGAGACGGAGCTGCTGGACCTGGGCCAGAGATGTGACCCATTGCGAGAATATCATAGTTCATAAAAATGCAGCGGAGTGAAGATACAGACGTTTCATACACACAACGTGTGTTTCCGCCATTCGACCCGTGCATAATGATCAGCCGTCTCTCTGTGAGTAGCGTCCGTCACACTCCCTCTCGCAGTTATAAATAGCCTATGTGACGATACAATTTGTTTTGGTTAAAATCAACAAATAATTGTGAGAATAATCGCGATCAAAATTTTGATCAAAATAATCGTGATTATCATTTTGGCCATAATTGTGCAGCCCTAGACAGGCCCGGCCCTAAACAATTTGGTGCCCTAGGCAAGATTTTAGGTGGCGCCCCCTTGCATCACTGTACAGTTAACTGATGTTAAAACTAACAGATAGCGCTCGCTATTTATTGATTAGCCAACTATGTCATGCTAACGGCTAATGCTATTATCGATCATTGTTCTGCAACAGCAAAATAATATCATTATCATCATAAACTTTACTGTAACATTACCTCTGTCTTTGTCACGTTTGTCCTCCTCTACTTTTCTTTTTTTCCTCCCTTGGGCACCAGACAGTTTAGGACGCTTTGACATTATGAGATTTGATGCAGGTAAAAGAAGTCGGGCTTGTTTTTTTAATTAAGGTGACGTTATAGTAAGGTGACCAGAATTTCTCAGACAAAATCCGGGGACATTTTCAGCTCAGAAGCGTATTTACCTCCAAACAAGTAATTTTTTATTTTTGTAAAACTTAAAACGGGACACTAGACCTAGAGCTGTTCTCATTAGGGGCTGAGCCCCCCCCCCCAAGGTATCCCCTAGACCCACCCCTGCGGCTACTTATACTCCACTCCACTCACTACACTCAGATAGAAAGTCCTAATATTTCAAGATAAAAAAGTCCTAATATTTCAAGATAAAAAGTCCTAATATTCAGATAGAAATCCTAATATTTCAAGATAAAAAGTCCTAATATTCAAGATAAAAGTCCTGATATTCAGATAAAAAAATCCATCCTTATACTTCAAGATAAAAGTCCTAATATTTCAAGATAAAAAGTCCTAATATTTAAAGATAGAAGTCTTAATATTTCAAAATATAAAGTCCTAATAGTCCTAATATTTTAAGAATAGTCCTAATATTAAGATGAAAGTCCTAATATTTCAAGATAGAAAGTCCTTAAGTCCTATATTTCAGATAGAAAGTCCATAATATTCAAGATAGAAAGTCCTAATATTTCAAGATAGAAAGTCTTAATATTTCAAGATAAAATGTCTCATATTTCTAATGTTGTAATGTTTACTGAACTACATTTATCTGACAGCGTTGCTTTATTGCTCAAGGCTTTTTCTGCAACAGCTCCTTGAATCAGATACAATAAAAACTATTGAGGACATATTTTCCTTTGACATTGATATTAAACGAGATCGCTGCAATGTAACTTAATAGGATAATTGTCCAGCTTGTATTTACGTTCATAAAAGTGCTCGTTTTGCTGCTATTAGAGCAAAGAGTTTGAATCAAATCATTAGGAATGCGTAAGAAGTATGTTGAGGTTTATCTAACTTTGTACATTTCCACTGTTCACTACTTTTGACAACATCTTATATTTCACATGACATTATTAATGTACCATATTAGATTTAAGACCTGTTTTACATTTGTCATTTCACTGTCTTGTACCATATCAAAGCTTTTGTATGCTGTATACAGCCCATCAAACACCTATTGCATCCATCCTGGTTTCTCCAGCTACATCCAAATCATCAGCCCTCCTCCAGGCTAGAAGGCACTTGTGAGGTTCATCACTGTCCCGACCAAAGTACGGTCGTTAGCTGCAGAAGTGCAAGTTCACCTCTGGGCACTGCCAGGTGCCCGTGAGCAAGGCAAAGAACCCCAACTGCTTGCGGGGCGTGTCCAATGTCAGCCCCCTCACTCTGACGTCTTTTCCTTATTATTATTATTTCATTATTCATTATGTAAGGGCTGAGCATGTGTGTGTATTTCAGGCCTGTGTGTAACGTGTGTAAAAACTGAACCAACAGAGTGAAAATGTGAATTTCACCAGCATGTCTTCTTCTTCTTCTTCTTCATCTTCTTCTTCTAAACAACTGTGGGGGTAGGTGTGTTGAGACTTTAAAAAATCAAAATTGATGAATCGAATTTAACCACAATCCTGATTTTGACTTACCACGATCAAATTTGCGTGATCGAGCAATAATTTTTTTAAAGCGTCATTTCATAGAACGCTCCGGTTTTTTGCAAAGCTAATCTCCCGCTCCATAAAGCCGTCTGCTCCTGAGCCAGTCGAGTATTCCCTGCATCACGCAGCTTGTTTCTAGATGGAGCCAGTCCCAGAGGACAGAGTAACGGGAGGAACTCACAGATAGCAGTCGTTTATACTTTGGTCTCGGTTTACAGTTTACCAGTAAACGCAACATTTTGTCAGCAATGACCGGTGCTAGTCGGTGCTATCGGTCTGTTGCTGTTAGCTAGTAGCGTCTGTTAGCTGTTAGCTCCTCTAGGACCACCGGTGCTAATGTCCTCGCATCCGCTGCAATTGTTTATATGGATATGGTTTAATTTTGCGTTACATGACCCTTTTGTCTGTAAAGTCGTGCCTGTAGGATCTCTCCTCTACTCTCTCCTCTACTCTCTCTCCTCAGCTCTCTTTCATCTACTCTCCGACAGCCCGGCCACACAGCGGCCGCCGCTCCACATTTCTGACATTTGTCCACAGTTTTAATTTTTATTAACACAGCTGTATATTGTTAAGTATGAGGGGCAAACCAGTATTTATACCATGTTTTCCGGTAACTCTGCTATCGCCGGCCGCCACGGCGAGAACACAGAAGAAGTCATTGAATGCAGCTAACTTCAGTTGGTAGAGTAACAGCGTGAGACGGAGCTGCTGGACCTGGGCCAGAGATGTGACCCATTGCGAGAATATCATAGTTCATAAAAATGCAGCGGAGTGAAGATACAGACGTTTCATACACACAACGTGTGTTTCCGCCATTCGACCTGCATAATGATCAGCCGTCTCTCTGTGAGTAGCGTCCTCACCCTCCCTCTCGCAGTTATAAATACCTATGTGACATACAATTTGTTTTGTTAAAATCAACAAATAATTGTGAGAATAATCGCGATCAATTTTGATCAAATAATCTGATTATCTTTGGCCATAATTGTGCAGCCCTAACAGCCCGGCCCTAAACAATTTGGTGCCCTAGGCAAGATTTTAGGTGGCGCCCCCTTGCATCACTGTACAGTTAACTGATGTTAAAACTAACAGATAGCGCTCGCTATTTATTGATTAGCCAACTATGTCATGCTAACGGTAATGCATTAATCGATCATTGTCTGCAACAGCAAAATATTCATTATCATCATAAACTTTACTGTAACATTACCTCTGTCTTTCACGTTTGTCCCCTCTACTTTTCTTTTTTTCCTCCCTTGGGCCAACAGTTTAGACGCTTTGACATTATGAGATTGGATCAGGTAAAAGAAGTCGGGCTTGTTTTTTTAATTAAGGTGACGTTATAGTAAGGTGACCAGATTTCTCAGACAAAATCCGGGGACATTTTCAGCTCAGAAGCGTATTTACCTCCAAAACAAGTAATGTTTTTATTTTTGTAAAACTTAAACGGGGACACTAGACCTAGAGCTGTTCTCATTAGGGGCTAGCCCCCCCCCCCCAAGGTATCATCCTAGACCCACCCCTGCTGCTACTTATACTCCACTCACTATACACTCAGATAGAAAGTCTAATATTTCAAGATAAAAGTCCAATATTCAGATAAAGTCCTAATTTCAGATAAAGTCCTAATATTTCAAGATAAAAAGTCCTAATATTTCAAGATAGAAAGCCTGATATTCGAATAAAAAAATCCATCCTTATACTTCAAGATAAAAGTCCTAATATTTCAATAAGATAAAAGTCCTAATATTTAAAGATAGAAAGTCTAATATTTCAAAATATAATCAATATCATATTTAGATATAAAGTCCTAATATTTTAAGATAGAAGTCCTAATATTTCAGATAGAAGTCCTTATAGTCCTAATATTCAAGATAGAAAGTCCTAATATTTCAGAGAAAGTCCTAATATTTCAAGATAGAAAGTCTTAATATTTCAAGATAGAATGTCTCAATATTCATAATGTTGTAATGTTACTGAACTACATTTATCTGACAGCGTTTGCTTTATTGCTCAAGGCTTGTTTCTGCAACAGCTCCTTGAAATCAGATACAATAAAAACTATTGAGGACATATTTTCCTTTGACATTGATATTAAACGAGATCCTGCAATGTAACTTAATAGGATAATTGTCCAGCTTGTATTTACGTTCATAAAAGTGCTCGTTTTGCTGCTAACAGACTCAGATTAATATTCTATTGTCTGACACATTATGAAGGATTTCTAAGGAGGTCGTCTTTCTGTTAAAATTAAGATCCTTTT
>NC_045744.1:259648-263092 GCF_008692095.1 Etheostoma spectabile
TAAAACATAAAAGTCCGCAAAATTGCGTTCGCTAAACGCACCAGACTCCATGTAAATATTCAGTGATTTTTAACATCGTAAAATACGGCTTTCTAAAACGTCTCTGAGCACCGCTGGCTCTGGCGGTCTGGAGCCTGCGTGTGTTGGGATTAGAGCAAAGATTTGAATCAAATCATTAGGAATGCGTAAGAAGTATGTTGAGGTTTATCTAACTTTGTACATTTCCACTGTTCACTACTTTTGACAACATCTTATATTTCACATGACATTATTAATGTACCATATTAGATTTAAGACCTGTTTTACATTTGTCATTTCACTGTCTTGTACCATATCAAAGCTTTTGTATGCTGTATACAGCCCATCAAACACCTATTGCATCCATCCTGGTTTCTCCAGCTACATCCAAATCATCAGCCCTCCTCCAGGCTAGAAGGCACTTGTGAGGTTCATCACTGTCCCGACCAAAGTACGGTCGTTAGCTGCAGAAGTGCAAGTTCACCTCTGGGCACTGCCAGGTGCCCGTGAGCAAGGCAAAGAACCCCAACTGCTTGCGGGGGCGTGTCCAATGTCAGCCCCCTCACTCTGACGTCTTTTCCTTATTATTATTATTTCATTATTCATTATGTAAGGGCTGAGCATGTGTGGTGTATTTCAGGCCTGTGTGTAACGTGTGTAAAAACTGAACCAACAGAGTGAAAATGTGAATTTCACCAGCATGTCTTCTTCTTCTTCTTCTTCATCTTCTTCTTCTAAACAACTGTGGGGGTAGGTGTGTTGAGACTTTAAAAAATCAAAATTGATGAATCGAATTTAACCACAATCCTGATTTTGACTTACCACGATCAAATTTGCGTGATCGAGCAATAATTTTTTTAAAGCGTCATTTCATAGAACGCTCCGGTTTTTTGCAAAGCTAATCTCCCGCTCCATAAAGCCGTCTGCTCCTGAGCCAGTCGAGTATTCCCTGCATCACGCAGCTTGTTTCTAGATGGAGCCAGTCCCAGAGGACAGAGTAACGGGAGGAACTCACAGATAGCAGTCGTTTATACTTTGGTCTCGGTTTACAGTTTACCAGTAAACGCAACATTTTGTCAGCAATGACCGGTGCTAGTCGGTGCTATCGGTCTGTTGCTGTTAGCTAGTAGCGTCTGTTAGCTGTTAGCTCCTCTAGGACCACCGGTGCTAATGTCCTCGCATCCGCTGCAATTGTTTATATGGATATGGTTTAATTTTGCGTTACATGACCCTTTTGTCTGTAAAGTCGTGCCTGTAGGATCTCTCCTCTACTCTCTCCTCTACTCTCTCTCCTCAGCTCTCTTTCATCTACTCTCCGACAGCCCGGCCACACAGCGGCCGCCGCTCCACATTTCTGACATTTGTCCACAGTTTTAATTTTTATTAACACAGCTGTATATTGTTAAGTATGAGGGGCAAACCAGTATTTATACCATGTTTTCCGGTAACTCTGCTATCGCCGGCCGCCACGGCGAGAACACAGAAGAAGTCATTGAATGCAGCTAACTTCAGTTGGTAAGTAACAGCGTGAGACGGAGCTGCTGGACCTGGGCCAGAGATGTGACCCATTGCGAGAATATCATAGTTCATAAAAATGCAGCGGAGTGAAGATACAGACGTTTCATACACACAACGTGTGTTTCCGCCATTCGACCGTGCATAATGATCAGCCGTCTCTCTGTGAGTAGCGTCCTCACCCTCCCTCTCGCAGTTATAAATACCTATGTGACATACAATTTGTTTTGTTAAAATCAACAAATAATTGTGAGAATAATCGCGATCAATTTTGATCAAATAATCTGATTATCTTTGGCCATAATTGTGCAGCCCTAACAGCCCGGCCCTAAACAATTTGGTGCCCTAGGCAAGATTTTAGGTGGCGCCCCCTTGCATCACTGTACAGTTAACTGATGTTAAAACTAACAGATAGCGCTCGCTATTTATTGATTAGCCAACTATGTCATGCTAACGGTAATGCATTATCGATCATTGTCTGCAACAGCAAAATATTCATTATCATCATAAACTTTACTGTAACATTACCTCTGTCTTGTCACGTTTGTCCCCTCTACTTTTCTTTTTTTCCTCCCTTGGGCCCAACAGTTTAGACCTTTGACATTATGAGATTGTGATCAGGTAAAAGAAGTCGGGCTTGTTTTTTTAATTAAGGTGACGTTATAGTAAGGTGACCAGATTTCTCAGACAAAATCCGGGGACATTTTCAGCTCAGAAGCGTATTTACCTCCAAAACAAGTAATGTTTTTATTTTTGTAAAACTTAAACGGGGACACTAGACCTAGAGCTGTTCTCATTAGGGGCTAGCCCCCCCCCCCAAGGTATCATCCTAGACCCACCCCTGCTGCTACTTATACTCCACTCACTATACACTCAGATAGAAAGTCTATATTTCAAGATAAAAGTCCAATATTCAGATAAAGTCCTAATTTCAGATAAAGTCCTAATATTTCAAGATAAAAAGTCCTAATATTTCAAGATAGAAAGCCTGATATTCAATAAAAAAATCCATCCTTATACTTCAAGATAAAAGTCCTAATATTTCAATAAAGATAAAGTCCTAATATTTAAAGATAGAAAGTCTTAATATTTCAAAATATAATCAATATCATATTAGATATAAAGTCCTAATATTTTAAGATAGAAGTCCTAATATTTCAGATAGAAGTCCTATATAGTCCTAATATTCAAGATAGAAAGTCCTAATATTTCAGAGAAAGTCCTAATATTTCAAGATAGAAAGTCTTAATATTTCAAGATAGAATGTCTCAATATTCATAATGTTGTAATGTTTACTGAACTACATTTATCTGACAGCGTTTGCTTTATTGCTCAAGGCTTGTTTCTGCAACAGCTCCTTGAGAATCAGATACAATAAAAACTATTGAGGACATATTTTCCTTTGACATTGATATTAAACGAGATCGCTGCAATGTAACTTAATAGGATAATTGTCCAGCTTGTATTTACGTTCATAAAAGTGCTCGTTTTGCTGCTAACAGACTCAGATTAATATTCTAATTGTCTGACAACATTATGGAAAGGATTTCTAAGGAGGTCGATCTTTCTGTTAAAGATTAAGATCCTTTTTAAAACATAAAAGTCCGCAAAATTGCGTTCGCTAAACGACCAGACTCCATGTAATTTCAGTGATTTTAACATCGTAAATACGGCTTTCTAAAACGTCTCTGGCACCGCTGGCTCTGGCGGTCTGGAGCCTCGTGTGTTGGGTGTGCGATTATCGCTACTTTTTTTCTTCTTTTCCAATTTCGGGTCTTTCAGTCACAGTGAAACCGGGACATTTCCGGGGACAGATCCAGCCGGGGACAGTAGCCAAAATAAGGGACTGTCCCCGGAAACCGGGGACGTCTGGTCACCCACGTTACAGTACAGCACAGGCCGGGCGCCCCC
>NC_045744.1:263117-271450 GCF_008692095.1 Etheostoma spectabile
TGGTGGTTTGCGCCCTTAGCATTTGCCTATACTGCCTAAGCCACAGGCCGGCCCTGGCCCTTGAAAAGATTTTTTTTATTCTAACCTTAATTTCAGGTCTGGAATGCTTTTCATGGTGAGAAAAGTTTGCATTCACCAAAGTGTAGATCTGATTGGCTTACACAAGCCATCTAAATCTGAATATGTCTTTTCAGCCTGAGGGTGGAAACCTCTTTACCAAACTTCTGGCCTACCTGGACAAAACTTCCTTCAACGCCTCTCCTCCAGCAAGAAATCGTGATGTTGTTGCTATGGAGACACCCGTAGGCCCACAGGTGGGCCTAGAAAATGTCCAGAGCCGGACCAGCAGGGCCGGGGTGACGGTGCAGAAGAAGGACTCCACCCAGTCTGTGGAGGAAGTGTCGGAAGTGCAGGGCTGGATCAAGGAGGTGGCGCCCCCTCCTGCTTCGCTCGTGTATGAGGAGCCGCACAAGAAAACGATGCACGTTCCCGAACTTCAGCTGGACGTCAAAGCCAGCAGGACGAAGGCAGACGAGGACGTCTTCGGCTATGTCATCACCGACACAGAGTGAGTAGGAAGCTACTAACATCAAAGATTCTCCCTGACTAAAGAAGCCCATTACATGCTGCACCAATGGTATACAAGACACTTCCTGTCTCCTTAATGGGCGTGGCCTTGTTTGAAAGTGTAGTGAATGTCATGTGATTGGTTAAAAAGGTATTGCATAATTTACAAATATATTCTTTGGTAAACATTACATTTTTATACAGTTAAAAACCACATTGAGCATTAGGAACATTACATTTTGTCTCCACATCTCGCGAGAGTTTCTTCTTGAGAAACATGTCTCGAACAAGTTGATTTGTCCGTCTGAAAAAGGTTGTTTTTGTGTCAGGATGTAAAAATGCTATACTTACTTTGGTGACTATGGGGCAAAGAATCGGTCTTAATCTTTGTTCACATTCACTTCTCCCATTGGAATCAATCCACTCAGGATTGGCTGCTAGCCTCTTAAAGAGGCGTGGCCCATGGGACAGATACACAACATTACTTGAGTTGGGCGTCTGGTTCTAAACGGTTTCTGTTGTTATTTTATTGGGCAGCTGATCAAATTACACATATGTGCAACATGCTATATGCTGTGAGCACATCAACTAAAGACATCAATCAGTGTTTAACAGTCTCACCACACACATATAGAAACTAACGTGTAAATGTCTAAAACTAATGACATTCTTTTTATTTCCACTACTCATGGAACGTACTGAAGAAATATTTTTGTTCAGTGACATTTCTACCAGATCAGATCCATTTTGGCTATACATCAATGGATGGACAGTGACAACTTGAGTCTGGTATGATTTCAGGGTGAGAGTCAAACCTTCCTTTTGTAATAAAAGTACAGTACAGTGTAGTTTTTTCTCCTTCCCCTCCAAATGTAAAACTAAAAATATAAGTGTTAAGCGGGACATCCACAGTAACGGGCAGTCTTTTGTTCTCATAGAAATGGAGGCAGGAAATTAGTTTTCCCCATGAATACAAATATGTTTCTTTGTCGATGCTATGAAGGAAAAACAGAGTTGCTCATACCTCACAAAACAGGTGAACCTGCCTTAATCCAATCAATCAGCGTAATTTCCCAAAATATCTAACTATTTCTTAAACAGCCAAGAGTAAAAGAAAAAAAATGTCATGGTCACAAAAACACTATTTTCTGACTATTGAAAAGATGATTACCTCATACAGTAGTACTTGATTTTACCGTGATAATTTGGATATATTATCCCCATCCCCATAAATAACAATATAAAAAATAGAAGGATGTGATTGGCTGTAGATACGTACCTCAACATCAGATCACAGATGTTTAAGCTTTAAATCATTTAAATCATAGCTTTAAGTAAGACGTGATTTATACTAGATTTTGGGTTGTCTTAATACTGTCAATAGAGGAGTGAAGTATCCTTCCTTTGAAAGCAGCACTGTGATGAAATATAAAGCATCCCTGTACCAGTGCAGGGCTCCAGGTGTAAGAAGACACATGAGATGCACAGTTGTGGACTCTCCTGTGAAGAAGTGAGGGCTGAAAGCCAACCTCCTGCTGCTTTCAGGGCATCAGCTCCTCCTGTGGCCAGGAGAAGGAGGAAGGAAGACACCACCACAGCTGCTCCCCAACCCACACATATTCTACATATGACCATCTAGACAAACAGTTGTTTTTTTGTGGCCACCCTTTAACGTATAAATGCTTTCCCTTGTTTCTTACCATCCCACACACAAGCACACCTGATCTTGAATCATGATGCCCATCCTGTTAAGATTTGCCTTTTGAAAAACATATTAAAAAAAGTGAAACACCTATAATATTCCTTTTAAATCTACCGTAAAAATTGTGCAACAAGCTTTCATAAACAACATGTATATAATGCAAACTGCCAAACTACATTCAGTTTTTAATGGATTTTAACTCACTAATAGGCTTGATAATAAAGAGAGTGCTGTACAGCACTCTCTGTATCTATAATCTATAATTATATACTGTATCTATAATTATATAATTTCTTCATAATCCCTGTGGATTTGTTACCCCCGACCATTTTGTCTCCTCTATGTTAACTTTATTTTTTTTCCAAATGTATTAAGTTTCACAGGTTCATTGGCCTTCCTATAATATAATGCTATTCAAATCTGACACTCCAAATCGTGTAATTCATAGCATTATATGTAAGTATGGTACAAGAAAAGCTATTTACAGTAAGTGGGTTCCTATTTTTATGGTGGTGATTTTAGATTAGTTGAGCTGCAGTGCCCATTGAAAATGGGCCTGTGTGGAACAGGCCGACAGCCTGGCCTCTGCTATCCTGGGACAGCTCCACACTCAACACTGCTTCCTTGGGTCCTGAGCATATACCGGCCCCTAGCAATGCTAGGTTATACATGAGTATTTTCTAATTTCCTTGAAACGTTTGAGTTTTTCCCTCCTCTGCTGTTCTTTAGTGTAGCGAGAGATGCAAGTTATTGCGGTCCCCTCGCAATTCAGTACATAATGCACTGCCAAAAAATATGTCCCATAGATAAAAGTCTGCACACAACACTGCACTTCCTTGAGTCCTTAGCAACACACCAAGTGTGAAGTCAATGGTATGTCGAGAAAATCAAAGGACAGAAGTACAAACATATTTCTGTTTTAGTTAGATATTACCGTCAGTATTCTTCTGTTGTTGATAAAACCACTAAAAAGTACAAATGTCAACCTGTTGGTGGTGCTAGAGGAAATAGATAAATGGTTTGGGAATCATGATGTCTACAATATCTGGTGCCTAGTCAGTCGATGTTTAAGGGGCTAAGTGAAAGCTTTGACCTGCCGGTGCTGCCAGAGGGTGAGATGCCCTTACCAAAAATGTGTAAGAGCATAAAAATAGGACATTTTGAATGAAATGAATTAAAGCTGCTCCAGATGAGCCACACTCCTGCTGTAGCGTGGTGGGAGGTCCCTGGTGTCAGATCTGAAGCAGCAGCTGCTCTGCTCTGGGGAGGACTGACTCCACAGTCCCCAGGTAACGTCGGCCCCATGTAGGCTGGGTCCTGCAGCGGCCCGGGTTCTTATCTGACCGGCGGCCCTTTGCTGTGTGTCACCCCCCTCATCTCTCACCCCCTTTAATGTCTATCCACTGTCACTATAATAAAGGGAAAAGCCCCAAAAAATAATCTTAAAAAAAGCAATGTGCTGATCTGATTTTACTCAGAAACTGTGAAAAGAATTAATATGGTCTTCTTCTTTTGCATTTCTAAAAGTATAGGATGTTTAATATTAAAACACACTTTTCAATGATCTTTTATGACATTCTGCGAGCTGTATTTATATACATATATTATGGATATACTGTATTTGATATAACAGTTAGATACAAAGTTCTGAAAACATAAAATTGAGGAGATTTTCTTTTTTAGTGTTAACGGTATACTGTGACTACCGGGGAAGCATTCATTTTATTAACCAACTTACTACCATGTGATCAGTGCTTGTTCATTGGAAACCAAACACAGGGGTCAGCCCATCAACCAGGGCTGCATATGAATAGGATAAAGATTAGATTTAAGGTTTAAGGTCCTGGATACAAGGAAGTAAACAACTGTTGATTACTACAACTAAATAGATTTCAAAGTGAGTGATCTCTCCTCTGTCTATTCTTTCACTGTCATCTGAACCTGACGTCTGGTGTTGAGGGAGTTGCTATTCCTTCCTAGTTCTTTTCAGTTTGGTCCAGTGTTACTGAGTTTCTCTTTCTACATTTAGCTGGAAGTGAGCAAAGACAGTAAAATGTACTGAACTATCCGAAGGAAGACATCCTGATGTTAAAGACAGGCTGCCATGCAACCACCTGGCATTATGGTTTTGGGACTATTGAGAAGAAGGCAAGAAGGTCAGAAGGGAGGAAGAAAAGCATTATTTTTAAAGGAGTGGAGGACAGAGGAAAAGATAAAAAATGTATGAAAGGAAGAAAATAATGAAACAGGGGTAGAAGAGGCAGAAAATGGAAAAGAAGAGGAAAAGGAGACAAGAAAACAAGGCATTTTCACAGCTCAAATGTTTATTGTACAGCAGTTCATGTTAAATATAAAATAATTGGATATTTAATGAAGAAAATCCTACAAGGAAAGGAGTCCTGAAGATAGCAGGCAGGTAAAAAACAGGAACAGGCAGAATCCCGAAAGCAGGATTAACAAAACTACTAGGAACACCGAGACCAACAGGGTAGAATACACACACTCTCACAGCATCCAATACGTCCAACGATCTGAGACAAAGGGCAGGGAAACAAGGGAAAGACAATCTCAAAGGCAGGAAAAGACAGGAAGCAAAACAAGACAAGACAGAAATACAAAAAGCAAAATAAAACAGGAAACAAACATACACAACCATAACAACCACTCTTCTATATGTGCATGTACAGATACGTTAAAGAGCATCCAGTAGTGTTCTATTATCATTTCAAACCCTGTGAGAAATGTGTGTCATGCATTTCTTTATCTGTACCAGGCATCTACACTAGATTTACTGACTAGTTTTTTAGTTTGAGGAAGCCGACAGGCACCAACCCAACACATGACATTGGCATGGTGAGTACTGCCAACGTCACGTTAGTACGTGTCCAGCGGTGGTGGTTGGCTCTGGCCTTGCCACTGCCTACAGCGAGGGAGCAGGGCGAGATGAAAACAAGCTCTCGCTCTAGGACTTTCCTCACCTCTTTAGTCTTTAAACAGCTCTTCCCACCTTCTCTCACCTCTTACCTCTGCTTCTCTTTGCTCTTTAATTCATTCTTTGTCAGACTTTCTTCTGTCTTAGTTCAGTTCACATATCCAGAGATTTTGAATATCTGTTCAGATTTCTCCTATTGATGCTCATCCTTTGCCATCTGCTGTGTCTGCATGTCAATCTCTCAGTATGTTGTTTGATTACTTCTTCTGTTTCTTAGCTTCTCATGATTTTACACCCGTTGTGAGAAGTAAAGGAAGGAGTGGGTTCAAGAGAAAATTAGTTTGCATAGTTTGCTATTATAACTATTACAGCATGATTATAAAACCTTTATTTTATCATACATTTGAATTTCATTTAATGTGCCCTCATTAGTGTTTATATGACATCCCACACAGCACAAGAACACATCCTATGTTTCATTAAAAATAATCATCCTTGCGTTTTTTCAAAATACAGTATGTGTAAATTGAGAGTCTATTCTCCTGTGTTCTATAGCAGGGTGTCCGCGGGGTTTTAAAAAGTATTAAAAATTGATAAATCAAAATTGTCAAATTTAAGGCCATTAAAAGTGTTAAATTTAGTCTCAGAGGTATTATTTTTTTTAAATTAGGTATTATTTTTTCAGACTATCAGGTGTCCTATTCTGATTGAAATTCTATCCTGGCGTTTGCGTTAGTCCGTTTAAATATGGGCTTTGGCATGTCTGGTCACATAATCGATCTTTGGTCTCCGTCTATGTTCATGCTGAGTCATATTCAGTGGTCGTTCGACATCATCTCAGAACACTGCCGCTCACAGAATTGGCTGGCTTACGTTTTATTTTAGACTTCTTCAAGCCATATCTTACACGACTGGACAACCATCGTCGTCTTTAATGGGCAAATGCAAGTTTTCTGATAGCTGGGTGAACAACCCAGCGTTTAGGACTGGCTCAGGCCTGTATAGGGGGGCCATGGCGCCACCCCCCACCTGCGCGCGGAGGCTCTGTGGTGCTGAACACTGCGTTTAAACACCACTCATTTAACTCAAATAAAGGAATTTCAGAGCTGTTTAAAGAAATGCTTCCCGACTCCAGGCTGCCAACTCTCACGCATTGGCCGTGAGACACACGCATTTGATTGGTTTCACACGCCACACCCCCGATTCTCACGCTGTCGGTCAAATCTTAAAGATGAGTTTATCTAAGATCTACTTGTTGACCACTTATGATCGACTAGATGTGCTTTCAGAGACTGTGGGGGGGGGGGGGGTCAAGAGCGCTCCCTGTCTGCGGAATTTTCAAATGTCGCAATGAGAATTTTTCCCCATTTCCCCGGCTTCAGGTAGAGCTCTGAGTATCACAGACCCGTCTCGTCGTTCGTGTCCACCTCTCTCGTAACAATAGAGGTGAGCAGCGCGGCTCTGGTAATGAAGTGCTTTGAGCGCCTAGTTAAGACTACTCATCTCCAAAACGCAGCACCTTCTAGATCCTATGCATTTGCGTATCAAGCATCCAGAGGAGTTGAAGATGCTGTTGCAACTCTATTGCATCTTCTGCGTCATTTAGAGAACCAAAGGCCCATGCCAAAATCATTTTTGCTGATTTTTCTTCTCTTTTAACACATTAAGTTAATATTTTAGACAAATATTTTAACAGAGGAATTTTTATTGAAGGTGGTCTCATGGTTGTTGATTTTCTTAGCTGTAGAGTACGCGATCAGAGTTGTACGTCATTCTCTGACAATATGACCCCTGCACGGCTCTCCACAGGGATGTGTTTTACTTCCCTGTGTTCATCCTGTACACAAACTCCTGCACCAGCACTTTCCCTAACAGGCATTTTATCAAGTATGCGGATGATACCGCCCCTGGTTAGTCTCCTACACGCCGGAAGAGGAGCATGGGCCAGTTCTTAACTTTTTTACTGATTGGTGTGAGAAGTCACAACCTTATCTTGAATACCTCTAAAACAAAGGAGATGCTAATTGATTTTAGAAAGCACAGTCCCTTAAACCCACCTGTATACATGGAATTCCTTAGAAACAGTCACAGAGTATAAATACCTTGCATTGTGCTTGACCACAAACTTAATGGACAGTTGGTCTGACAGATTAACTACTAAGTCCCCAACAAGATTTTTCTTCTTAAGGAAACTGTGTCTTTTAATGTCAGCAGCAACGTACTTCAGTGTTCTACTGTGCTTTCATTGAAAGTGTTCTTTCCTTTGGCATCATCTGTTGGTTTGGCAACGCCACTGAAGCACAAAAAAAGTACATTAGAAAAATAATAACTTCCAGCAAACTTTCGGGTATTCCATTTCCAAGTATGGAAAGTTTATACAAAAACAGGATACGGAGAAAGGCAAATAGCATTGTGGGCAACCAGAAGCACCCCCTTTCCTCCTCATTGGAACTGCTGCCCTCAGGACGACGATACTGTGCTCCTTTGTTTAAAAAAAACAGATCCAAGCAATCCTTTGTTCCACAGGCCATTAAACTCCTTAATAATGAAGGTCCCGTCCAATGATATATATATTTTGTGTATCTATTTTATTCTCTTCTTTCTCCCAGCTGGTCTGGAACTCTACCCCCCCCCCCCCCCCTTCATATTATTCTGGTTAATGGTATGAGTGGTGGTCTACATATGTTTTGTTTTTGTTTTTCCTCCTTGCCTTATCTGTGTTAATGTTGAATACCATGTGATGTGATCTGCAACCTAATTTCCCTATGGGGACAATAAACATGAACTAAACTAAACTGGTGGACCCGCTCTGCTTTTGGCATTGCCACGTTGCATCCGTGCGTAGACCTCCGATAATAGCAGCGTACAGCCTCCCGTAACTTGTTTGTCAAATGGGGCTTCTGTGTCTGTCAAACGGTCTGAGTGAGATCCACCATATGAACGGAGCAATGGACATGCACAGCAGACTTATTACACTCCTCTCCAAATCTCGACAACAGAATGGGAGGAGTTATATTTTGAATGTGCACAAAGTTGTAAACATGAGCAAAATCTGATGATCTCTAATATCTAAATGTAACTGTAAATAATTCATTCAATGTTTCATAAAATGAACAAAAAAGTATTTATTTT
>NC_045744.1:271475-275830 GCF_008692095.1 Etheostoma spectabile
ATTCTGATTGAAATTCTATCCTGCGTTTGCGTTAGTCCGTTTAAATATGGGCTTTGGCATGTCTGGTCACATAATCGATCTTTGGTCTCCGTCTATGTTCGATGCTGACGTCATATTCAGTGGTCGTTCGACATCATCTCAGAACACTGCGCGCTCATTTTATTTTAGACTTGCTTCAAGCCATATCTTACACGACTGGACAACCATCGTCGTTTTAAGGCAAATGCAATTTTCTGATAGCTGGGTGAACAACCCAGCGTTTAGGACTGGCTCAGGCCTGTAGTAGGGGGGCCATGGGCGCCACCCCAACACTGCGCGCGGAGGCTCTGTGGTGTCTGAACACTGCAGTTAAACACCACTCATTTAACTCAAATAAAGGAATTTCAGAGCTGTTTAAAGAAATGCTTCCCGACTCCAGGGCTGCCAACTCTCACGCATTGGCCGTGAGACACACGCATTTGATTGGTTTCACACGCCACACCCCCGATTTCTCACGCTGTCGGTCAAATTTCTTAAAGATGAGTTTATCTATAGATCTACTTGTTGAGCCACTTATGATCGACTAGATGTGCTTTCAGAGACTGTGGGGGGGGGGGGGTCAAGAGCGCTCCCTGTCTGCGGAATTTTCAAATTGTCGCAAACTGAGAATTTTTTCCCCATTTCCCCGGCTTCAGGTATGAGCTCTGAGTATCACAGACCCGTCCGTCGCTTCGTGTCCACTCTCTCTGTAACAATAGAGGTGAGCAGCGCGGCTCTGGTAATGAAGTGCTTTGAGCGCCTAGTTAAGAGCTACATCATCTCCAAAACGCAGCACCTTCTAGATCCTATGCAATTTGCGTATCAAGCATCCAGAGGAGTTGAAGATGCTGTTGCAACTCTATTGCATCTTCTGCACGTTCATTTAGAGAAGCCAAAGGCCCATGCCAAAATCATTTTTGCTGATTTTTCTTCTGCTTTTAACACTATTAAGTTAAGTATTTTAGCAAATATTTTAACAGAGGAATTTTTTATTGAAGATGAGGTGGTCTCATGGATTGTTGATTTTCTTAGCTGTAGAGTACAGCGAGTCAGAGTTGGTACGTCATTCTCTGACAATATGACCCCTGCACAGGCTCTCCACAGGGTTGTTTTATCTTCCCTGTTGTTCATCCTGTACACAAACTCCTGCACCAGCACTTTCCCTAACAGGCATTTTATCAAGTATGCGGATGATACCGCCCCTGGTTAGTCTCCTACCACAGGAAGAGAGCATGGGCCGTTTCTTAACTTTTTTAACTGATTGGTGTGAGAAGTCAACAAACCTTATCTTGAATACCTCTAAACAAAGGAAGATGCTAATTGATTTTAGAAAGCCAGTCCCTTAACACACCTGTATACATGGAATTCCTTTAGAACAGTCACAGAGTATAAATACCTTGGCATGTGCTTGACCACAAACTTAAATGGGCAGTTGGTCTGACAGATTAACTACTAAGTCCCAACAAGATGTTCTTCTTAAGGAAACTGTTGTCTTTTAATGTCAGCAGCCAACGTACTTCAGATCCTGTTCTACTGTGCTTTCATTGAAAGTGTTCTTTTCCTTTGGCATCTCTGTTGGTTTGGCAACGCCCTGAACAACAAAAAAGTACATTAGAAAAATAATAACTTCCAGCAAACTTTCGGGTATTCCATTTCCAAGTATGGAAATTTTATACAAAAACAGGATACGGAGAAAGGCAAATAGCATTGTGGGCAACCATAAGCACCCCCTTTCCTCCTCATTGGAACTGCTGCCCTCAGGAGACGATACTGTGCTCCTTTGTTTAAAAAAAACAGATCCAAGCAATCCTTTGTTCCACGCCATTAAATACTCTTAATAATGAAGTCCCGTCCAATGATATATATTTTGTTATTTGTATCTATTTATCTCTTCTTTCTCCCAGCTGTGTCTGGAACTCTAACCCCCCCCCCCCCTTCATATTATTCTGGGTTATGTTATGAGTGGTGGTCTACATATGTTTTTTTTTTGTTTTTCCTCCTTGCCTTATCTGTGTTAATGTTGATACCCTGTGAGGTGTTCAACCACCTAATTTCCCTATGGGGACAATAAACAGAACTAAACTAAACTGGTGGACCCGCTCTGCTGTGGGCAGTGCAACGTTGCATCCGTGCGTAAACCTCCGATAATGAGCAGCGTACAGCCTCCTCGTAACTTGTTTGTCAATGGCTTCTGTGTCTGTCAAACGGTCTGAGTGAGATCCACCATATGAACGGAGCATGACATGCAACAGCACACTATATTACAACTCTCCAAATCCGGACAACAGAGATGGGAGGAGTTTATATTTGAATGTGCACAAAGTTGTAAACATGAGCAAAATCTGATGATCTCTAAATATCTAAATGTAACTGTAATAATTCTTTCAATGTTTCATAAAATGAACAACAGTATTTATTTTCCCAAAAAAGAATACAGTAAGTGCTGCACAAGGATGAGGCCAAACAATTACTGAGCCTTGGTACAAGGCTAAAGGATTAGAAATTATGTAAACCAAGTGGTTCTCCATTCTTTAGAATTTCAGTGGTCTTAGTTGATCCACTCACCTTAATTTAACTTTGGGGTCCCTGGTCCCACACCAGGACCCCTCCCTGTTCACCACAGACCCAAATCTTCCAGCTGTTGCAGAATATATTGTATCTTCTCTTCATGTGGTTCATATGTTTGGCACGATTCTGGCGGTCCGTTCTTATATCATGAAAAGATTTATAATGTAAATGCTGAATGCCCTATACCTGTTGAGACTACACAAATGCAAAGGCTCTTAACCCTACAGTTTTGCACATTATAACAAACTTAATTCTCCATTCTATTGCACAAAGACTCTCCGAGAAGAGTGCCATTTATGGTTATTACAAAAAAAAAAAAAACTGGGGGGCATACACCCAGACCCTCCCTACTTGGATCTCATTCTCAACTATCACATTCTCCTTCATTGCACATTTATGTATGGTTTACTTTACGTTTTATATGGTAAATAAATGATATGTGCAAGATGTTGTTACTATGTGTTGTCTCTAATCTATTCATAATCTGTATGTTATAAATGTCAAATCGTGTAATATAGAAATCTGGGATTACCGATTCACATTCCTTCTTTGTCTGTGAATGTTTTAAAAAAGAAAAGAAGTTCTAGAGGTACGTACAAGATAATTCAAGGTGTAAATTTACTAATTGGCTGAGACATAACCCTGTATAGTGCATAGCCACATATACCACTGTACCAAAGATCATGTAGTATATATTTGTATATATGACGTACACGTCTAGTTTATACAAACTACCACACTCCACCTTTATGTTAGCACAGTGTTACAAAACAAATCCAAGTGCGCACAGAAAACTCAAACTACAAATAATACTTACTTACTCTGGGATGAGTTTCATTAACTTAAAAGCTTTTTTCTGCCCTTCCTCCTTCACCTCCTGACCTCCTCACCCCATTCCTTCTTTTCTTTCTGTCTTCCACTCTCCCTCCTTCCCCTGCCTCCTCTTCATTGTCATCATGGGCTCCAAACAGACGAAGGCCTCCACCTGATGGAGATCCTGGCCTCGCATGTCTAAAATGCCAATGACCGACTCGCCGAGCTCTGTAATATTTCTGCTTTTTTCTGAGTCCACGAGGCAGGAACCCGGCCGGACTTATATCCTATGCTGTTCGTTCTCATAGTGAGCCTCTACACCTAACCTAGAAAGCGGCTAGTCTTCCTCCAGGTTGAAACGTCATTTTTCTCTGCGTTTTCCTTGTTGTGTAATTGAATAATAGTAATAATCTATTGTCATTGAGCAGTTGTCACAGCTGTTCTGTTGTAAAAAGGGCCAATAAAAAAGTCTTTTCAAACAGAGCAGCCCCTCGGAAGGCACGTTTAAACAACCGTCGTTATTTACAGTCTGATATCCCATGTTTATTGAATGCACATAACCGTGAAATATTAAGATTTTTTTTATTTAGTTCAAATCTAGCAGCTGTTATTTAAATATGATTTTGCACCTGAAGTTGACTGCAGTGATGAGCTAGATCATGATGAAGGTATGTCCAGATGGTTTTTGTTACAACAGTATGAAACCTACTAAACAGATGACGGGTACTGTCTCTTCTTACTTACACCTCGAAAACAGAAAGTTGTGCAGGTCACCTAAATGGAGGTGAGTGGCTGAGGTGTTTGGCAATAAATGCTTGAAGCAAAGGCAGCCGGCGGTGCGCTGTGACACAACCCACACCACACACACTAGGTCCCAGCGAGTGTCGAGGAAGTGTTTTAATGCTGTCATTGTTCGTTTTAAAAAACTCTTTTATCCCTGTATTAGAGCAATGCCG
>NC_045744.1:275855-276005 GCF_008692095.1 Etheostoma spectabile
AAGGCCCATGCCAAAATCATTTTTGCTGATTTTTCTTCTGCTTTTAACACTATTAAGTTAAGTATTTTAGCAAATATTTTAACAGAGGAATTTTTTATTGAAGATGAGGTGGTCTCATGGATTGTTGATTTTCTTAGCTGTAGAGTACAG
>NC_045744.1:276015-276120 GCF_008692095.1 Etheostoma spectabile
TTGGTACGTCATTCTCTGACAATATGACCACCTGCACAGGCTCTCCACAGGGATGTGTTTTATCTTCCCTGTTGTTCATCCTGTACACAAACTCCTGCACCAGCA
>NC_045744.1:276274-276474 GCF_008692095.1 Etheostoma spectabile
TGCTAATTGATTTTAGGAAAGCACAGTCCCTTAAACCCACCTGTATACATGGAATTCCTTTAGAAACAGTCACAGAGTATAAATACCTTGGCATTGTGCTTGACCACAAACTTAAATGGGACAGTTGGTCTGACAGATTAACTACTAAGTCCCAACAAAGAATGTTCTTCTTAAGGAAACTGTTGTCTTTTAATGTCAGC
>NC_045744.1:277367-277515 GCF_008692095.1 Etheostoma spectabile
GTGATGTGATCTGCAACCTAATTTCCCTATGGGGACAATAAACATGAACTAAACTAAACTGGTGGACCCGCTCTGCTGTGGGCAGTGCCACGTTGCATCCGTGCGTAGACCTCCGATAATGAGCAGCGTACAGCCTCCTCGTAACTTG
>NC_045744.1:277778-277884 GCF_008692095.1 Etheostoma spectabile
AAAGTAAATACAGTAAGTGCTGCACAGAGGATGAGGGCCAAACATTACTGAGCCTTGGTACAAAGGCTAAAGGATTAGAAATTATGTAAAACAGTGGTTCTCATTC
>NC_045744.1:277894-277959 GCF_008692095.1 Etheostoma spectabile
CAGTGGTCTTAGTTGATCCCTCAACCTTTAATTTAACTTTGGGTCCCTGGTCCCTACACCAGGGA
>NC_045744.1:277969-293295 GCF_008692095.1 Etheostoma spectabile
TGTTCACCACAGACCCAAATCTTCTCAGCTGTTGCTGAAATATATACTGTCTCTTCATGTGGTTCATTATGTTTGGCACATTGTCTTGGTCAGTTCTTATATCATGAAAAGTTAATAATGTAAATGCTGAATGCCCTAATACCTGCGTACCCTTTTCCCTAAGACTCTATCGCTCCAAGGCCCAGATTCCGGCTCATAGTCCTCTCCTCCAGCTTTCTCCTTTTTTATCTTTCTTACCTCTGCAGAGAAGCCGGACCTCACGGACCAGCTCCCACCACGCCGGCTGCGGGTGACCTTCTCCTGGCCCCTGAGGCATTCTCCTCTCGGCACTTCCCCTACCAGTGCGGGTGAGCCCCGGGGAGCAGAGGCCCCCTTGCCCCACCAGAGGCCCTTCTACGCAATGTGATCGAAAACTCTGGACTCAAACAAGAGAGCTCCAAAATCCCCCGGCTTCTAAAGTTGGGAAGAACACAGGGGCTTCAGTCAAAGACTCCTCTGCTTCTGTGGATGGTACGGTTTTAAAGTTCCCTACGAAAAATTTCGCATCGAAGATTGAACGCTTTAGTTCGCAGGACGTGGCCTTCACTTGCCCCCCAAAAACTAGACAAAAAAACCCACTCATCTGTTTACCCTATTGATGCTTTTGATGAGCGGTGCTATTTATTAAACTTTAGTTTATGATCTTGTTTGGTCACAATGATTATCATTCCTGTGTAGTGACTGATTTTTGCTTTTACAAGAGACTTGTAAACGTTTATACTTTTTTGGGGGGGGGGGGGGAAAAAGAGGAGTGTCCATTCACGTTGTAACCCTTGTAAATTCTTAATAACAGCATTTCACACAAAAAAATATGATACAAAGGTATAAACGAAACAAAGTTTTTAGGAATTTATCGATAACTGTCGGGGGGAGGTAATCACGTTTTATGTGTGATTGGTAAAAAGCAAGCATTGTGGAGAACAGAAAAGACATGTATGCCACAAGACTTTGTAAGCCCCCGTCCATGTTTGAATTGGAGAAACATCTCTTCTGCATGATGAAACATAAACAAACGAATTTGACACTTTACTGTTCTTGGCCTAGCTAAAATGTAAACAGTTCTGAGCGTTTTAAGCTGCAGTGACAGATTCCTTTGGAACCAAGTTGCAGTAAAAACTGCATTTGCATCCCCTGTGTGCTGACCTCGCTGTCCTCTTTACCTCTGTTCCCCTCCAGAGAGGTTCCCATCAGAACGTTTTGAAGAGGCGTTGCAGGCACCCGGGATGTGGGAATGGCCTGACCGTGCAGGATTGGGCCAACTGCCATCCTATACTGATGCTCTGCAAGTGGTTGACCAGGACCCAGGGACTTAACAGCCTTCTCCATGCCAGACCTGGGCCCGAGAGACCTGAAGTCGGAAGAAGAGAGCTGCGTCCATGATAGGAAGAGGAAAAGTTCTAGAAAACACTCCCAACCTAACCCCATGAGAAGCACGCCCATAAGTCCCCGGCAGCACTTCAAGGTGTTTTGGAGTGATGGCATTTTGTGTTTTTACCTGTTTAAAGCGTTGACAAACCTGGAAAGCAAAGTCATTGTCATAATATGTAGTACGGATAAAGACCCAAAATAGCTCTTGTACACAGCTTGCACAAAAGTGCAGCTAACAGCAATGTGACAACTAAATCGCCAGCCGTGAATCATTTGACACAGCCAGTTTTAATGGTTCAGGGTCCACCGAGACCACTCAGACGACAATGTTGCCACTAACAGTTTAAAAGTGGCTCACAATAGCTTTAAACATGACGGTGACAACTATTATTCTTAGATCCTAGGTTTAAAAACTGCAACAACATGAGTATGCATATTATCTGATGGATTGTTTCAGTGTTTCTGTGAAAATGACCACAGGCGCAAATTCATATCATTCAATTATAAACCATTAATGACGTGAAAAGTCCTGAAATTTGGAAAGGCTCTTTGTGCACATTTTCAGGAAGCCTAACGCAGTGTGTTCAAAGTTTGTTTTTTCAACCGAAATTTGTGATTTTCCATTGTACTCCTCTTTCCCTCCCAACAGATGATAAAGCAGGAGCAATACTGTGCAGACAAGGTAAGCATTCAGTTTTTTGTGGTAAAGAAAAAAACCTTAAATGTTAAAGGGAATGCTAACTAATCAATAGTATAATTCTTCATTTTAGAAAATGAAGCCTGCATTTTGAAGAACACTTAAAAATAGGTGATACTAATACCACTACTATTAATCTTACTGCTAATTTAAGGTACATGAATCCCAATGTGTAAACATCCCTAGCAACGACAATGACAACTCAAGTGCTATAAAAGAATACATTTAGGATTCAAAAGAGAAATATAAAAAAAGACATAAAATGATCTAAAGAAGAATGAAACAACAGAAACTAGAGAGAAGAAGAGGGAGAATACAGATGTGTTACAGTTTCAGTCAAGATATGGTTTCAGTCTTTCATCCAGTTGTTGAACCTGGCTTGCCGGGTTAAGGGTGACAGTTCTGGCTTACAGTTTGGGTAATCCTGCATCCCACAGTTGTTGGATGGGTTTAAGTCAGAGCTCTCCTCCTGCAGGCCATTTGAGTTTTCTTCACACCAAACTTGTAAAAATGATTTATTTATGTAGCTGGCTTAAAACTAGGAGCATCGTCAAGTTGCAACAGGAATACAAACACAAAACCTGACACAACTATTGTCTAACAATATTGAATGCTGTAGCATTCAGTTCCCCTTTTATTAGAGCAAGAGTTCTGATCAAATCATTAGGACTGCTAAGAAGTATGTGTATAGTATCTAACTTTGTACATTTCAACACTGTTCACATCTTTTACAACACTTGTCTTTTTCACATGACATTATTCATTTACCATATTCGATTTAAGACCTGTTTTTACATTTGTCATTTCACTGTCTTGTAGCCATATCAAAAGCTTTTGTATGCTGTATACAGCCCGATCAAACACCTTATTGCATCCTCCGGTTTCTCCAGCTACCTCCAAATCCTCACCCCCTCCAGGCTAGAATGCACGGTGAGTTAGTCACTGTCCCACCAAAGACGGTCTGTAGCTGAGAAGTTGCCAGTTCACTCTTCTGGCCGCCAGGTGCCCTTGAGCAAGGTCAACGAACCCCCAACTCTTGCGGGGCGTGGTCCAATGTCAGCCCCCTCACTCTACGTCTTTTTCCTTATTATTATTATTTCATTATCATTATGTATATGTGCTGAGCATGTGTGTGTATTTCAGCTGTGTTAACGTGTGTAAAAACTGAACCACGGTGACATGTAATTTCACCAGACCTGTCTTTGCTTCTTCTTCTCTTCATCTTCTTCTTCTAAAACACGTGGGTGTAGGGTGTTGATACTTTAAAAATTCAAAATGATGAATCGAATTTTAACCCCAATCCTGATTTTGACTTACCACGATCATTGCGTGTCGAGCAAATTTTTTTGTAAACGTCATTTCATAGCACCCCCGGTTTTTTGCAAAGCAATCTCCCGCTCCATAAGCCGTCTGCTCCTTAGCCAGTCATAGTAGTTCCCTGCATCACGCAGCTTAGTTTTCTAGATGGAGCCAGGCCCAGAGACAAGTAACGGAGAAAACGCAACAGATAGCAGTCGGTTATACTTTTGGTCCTCAGGTTACGTTTTACCAGTAACCAACATTTTTGTCGCATGACCGATGCTAGTCGGTTTGCTATAAAGCGTCTGTTAGCTGTTAGCTAGTAGCTTCTGTTACTGTTAGCTTGCCTCTATACCACCGGTGCTACTGTCCTCGCATCCGCCTTCAAGTTGTTTAGATGGATATGTTCAATTTTGCTTTACCTGACCCTATTGTCTGTAAAAGTCGTGCCTGTGTATGATCTCTCCTCTACCTCTCTCCTCTCTCTCTCCTCCTCCTCTCTTTCTCTACTCTCCGAGCAGGGCCCGGCCACACAGAAGCGCCGCGTCCACATTTCGTACATTTTTCCACAGTTTTAATTTTTTATTAACACAGCTGGATGGTTAAGTTGAGGGGCAAACCAGTATTATACCATTGTGTTCAGGGAACTCCGCGATCGCGCCGCCACGCGACGAACACAGAAAAGCATTGACTGCAGCTAACTTCCGTTGATAGAGAACAGCGTGAGACGGAGCTGCGGGACTTGGCCAGAGATGTGACCCTTGCGTATCAGAGTCATAAAAAATGCAGAGGAGTGGAAGCTACAGACGTTGCATACACACAACGTTCTTTCCGACCATTCGACCCGTTGCATAATGATCATCCGTCTCTCTGTGAGTAGCGTCCTCCGTCACACTCCCTCTCCGCAGTTTATAAATATCCTATGGACCGATCAATTTGTTTTGGTTAAAATCACAAATAATTTGTGAGAACTAATCGCGAATCAAAATTTTGTCAAAGAAGTCGTGATTTCATTTTGGCCATAATTGTGCAGCCCTAGACAGGCCCGGCCCTAAACAATTTGGTGCCCTATGCAGATTTTTAGTGCGCCCCCTTGCAACACTGACAGTTCTTTGTTAAAACTAACAGATAGCCTCTCTATTTTCTTGGTATCCACTATGTCATGCAACGTCTACTGCTATTACGATCATTGTTTGCAACAGCCAAAATAATATCATTATCACATAAACTTACTTAACATTACCTCCGGTCTTTTGGTCAAGTTTGTCCTCCTCCACTGTTCTTTTTTTTCTCCCTGGCCCCAGCCAGGTTAGACGCTTTGCCATTATGACTTTGATGCCGGGAAAAGAAAGTCTGGCTGTTTTTTTTAATAAGGTGACGTTCTAGTACGGTGACCAGATTCTGCGACAAAAATCCGGGGAATTTTCAGCTCAGAAGCGTATTACCTCCAACAGTAATGTTTTCTTTTGTAAACTTAAACGGGTACCCTAGACCTAAAGCTGTTCTCATTAGGGTGCTGAGCCCCCCCCCCCAGTTATCCTCCAGACCCACCACCCCTGCTGCTACTTCATACTCCACGGTCCACTACACCTCAAGATAGAAAGTCCTAAGATGTTCAAGATACAAAAGTCTAATATGTCAAGATAACAGTCCTAATATTTCAAGATAGAAAGTCCTAATATTCAAGATAACAAGTCCTAATAGTTCAGAGGAACGTCCTGATATTTCAGCTAAAAAATCATCCTTATACTCAAGATAAAAAGTCCTAATTTTCAAGATAAAAGTCCTAATATTTAAAGATAAAGTCGTAATATTTCAAATAAAAGTCCTAATTAGCCGAATATTTTAAGATATAAGTCCTAATATTTTAAGATAGACAGTCCTAATATTCAAGATAGAACGTCCTTATAGTCCCATATTCACGAAGAAAGTCCTAATATTCAAGATAGAAAGCCTAAATTTCAAGATAGAAATCGGAAGATTTAAGATAGAAATGTTCCCCCCATTATTCATAATGTTGTTGTTTCTGAACGACATTATCTGACAGCGTTTGCTTATATTGCTCAAGCTGTGTTTCTGCAACAGCTCCTTGAGACTCAATTACATAAAAACTAGTGAGGGACATATTTCCTTTGACATTGATACTAAACGCGATCGCTGCATGTACTTACTAGGCTAATTGTCCCTTGTATTGCCGTTCCTAAAGTCTCGTTTTTGCTGCGAACAAGACTCTATTATAGTCGACTTGTCCGGACAACATAAATGAAAGGATTTCTAGGCGTCGATCTTTCGGTTAAAGATTGAAGAGTCCTTTTTAAAACATAAAGTCCGCAAAATTGCGGTCGCTACAACGCCCAGACGCCATGTAAATATTCAGTGATTTGTAACATCGTAAAATACGGCTTTCTAAAACGTCTCTGAGCACCGCTGCTCTTGCGGTCTGGAGCCTGCGTGTGTTTTGTGCGATTTCGGCTACTTTTTTCTTTCCTTTCCAATTTCGGGTCTTTTCATCGTCCAGTGAAAACCGTTACATTCCGGGGACAGATCCGCCGGGGACAGGGTCCAAAATAGGACTGTCCCCGAACCGGGGACGTCTGGTCACCCTACGTTTCAGGACCGCACAGGCCGGTCGCCCCCTATGGTTTGGTGCGCCCTTAGCATTTGCCTATCCTGCCCTAAGCCACATGCCGGCACCTGGCCCTTGAAAATTTTTTTTATTCTAAACTTATTGTTCGGTCGAATGGCTTTTTTCATGGGTAGAAAGTTTGCATTCAACCAAAGTGTAGATCGATTGGCTTACACAAGCCATCTAAATGCGAATAGTCTTTCAGCCTGATGGTTTGTGAAACCTCTTTACCCAAACCTTCCTAAAACAAACCTGGCCTACCTGGACAAAACTTCCTTCAACGCCTCGCCCTCCAGCAAGAATCGTGATGTGTGTTGCTTGGAGACACCCGTAGGCCCCCACCGGTGTGCCTAGAAAAATGTCCAGAGCCGGACCACGGGGGGCCGGGTTGACGAGATAGGAGGAAGTACCCCCACCAGTCTGGGAGGAAGTGTCGGAAGTTGAGGGCTGATCATGAGGGTGGCGCCCCCTCCCTGCTTCCGCTCGTGTAATGGAGAGCCTCCACAAGAAACTATGCAACTTCCCGACTTCAGCTTGGAACTCAAAGCCAGCAGGGACGAAGGCAACGAGAAAACGTCTTCGGCTGAATGTCCCCATCACCGACACGAGTGATTATAGAAGCTACTAACATCAAAGGATTCTCCCCTGACTAAAGAAGTCCAATTACATGCTGCACCCAATGGTTTAATTACACAGAACCACCTTCCCCTGTCCTCCTTAATGGGGCGAGGGCTCTTGTTTTGAAATGTGTATAGTGAATTGCCATGTGGATTGGGTAAAAAAGGTATGGCAATAATTTGTTTACAATATAATTTCTTGGTAACCACTTACACTTTTTTATACCAGTGAAAAAAAACCACATTGAGCCATTAATGAACATTACATTTTGTCTCCACCATCTCTCCGGAGTTTCCTTCTCCTGAGAAACATGTCCCCGAACAGTTGATTGATTTGTCCCCGTCTGAAAAATGTTGTTTTTTGTGTCCAGATGGACAAATCCATACTATTTGGTGACTTATGGTGGCACAAGAATCGCCCTTATCTTTGTTCACATTCACTTCTCTCCATTGGAAATCAATCCACCAGATGGCTGCTAGCCTCTTAAGCGGCGTGGCCCATGGAGACAGATCACAACATTAACTTGTGAGAGTTGGGGCGCTGGTTCTAAAACGGTTTTTTTCTGTATTGTGTAATTTTATTGGGCAGCTAGTTCAATTAACACATTGTGTCCAAACAATGCTATATGCTGTGCGCAGCACATCACTACAGAACATCAATCAGTGTTTTTAACAGTCTCAAACCACCACCATATAAGAAACCAACGTGTAAATGCGTAAAAACTATTGAACTTTCTTTTTTCTGCCACGCACTCCTGTAACTACAACTGAAGAAATAATTTTTGTTCAGGCCATTTTCTACCCAATCAGATCATTTTTGGCCTATACATCAATGGATGGACCAAGTGAACAACTTGAAGTCTGGTATATGATTTCAGGTGGAAGTCAAAACCTTCCTTTTTAATAAAAGTACAGTAACAGTGTCAGTTGTTGTTTTCTCCTTCTTTTTTCCCCCCTAAATGTGTAAAACTAAAAATAATAAGTGGTTAAGCGGGACATCCCACAGTACGGCCAATCCTTTTTGTTCTCATAGAATGGGGCCAGGAAATTGTTCCATGATACAATTGTCGTCCCGTGCTATGGAAGGAAAAAACAGCGTTGCTCATACCTCACAAAACAGATTGAACCGCCTTATCGCCATCTCCAGCTAATTTCCCAAATTCTTAACTATTTCTTAAACATCCAGAGTAAAAGAAAAAAAATTCCCATGGTCACAAGAACCATAAATTTTTCCTATTGAAAAGATGATTACCTCCTACAGTATACTGACTTTTACCGTGTAGTAAATTTGTGGATATATTTACACCCCATCCCCATAAATACAATGATAAAAAATAAAGGATGTTGATTGGCTGTAATACGTTACCTCACATCAGATCACAGATGTTTTAAGCGTTTAAAAATCATTTAAAATCAATCTTTAAGTAAAACGTTGATTTTATACTAGATTTTTTTTGGGTTGTCTTAATACAGGATTCAATAGAGGTTGAAGTATCCTTTCCTTTGAAGCGCACGTGTGATGAAATATAAAAAAACATCCCCCCTGTACATTGCCAGGGCCTCCGGAGTACAGAAGACACATGAGCCAGTTGTGGACTCTGTCCTTGTAACGAAGAGTAAGGGCTGAAAGCCAACCTCCTGCCTGCCTTTTCAGGGCCAAATCAGCTGCCTCCGTGTGCCAGGAGAAGGAGGAAGATCGCACCACCACAGCGCTTTCCCCAACCCACACATACTCTACATATGAACCCATCTAGACAAACAGATTGTTTTTTTTTGTGGCCCACCCTGTAACCTTCATTAATGCCATTTCCTTGTGTCCTTACCATCCCCCCCACCAACACACCTATCTTGAATCGATTGCCCCACCCTGTTAGTTTGGCCCTTTTTTGAAAACTATTAAAAAGTGACAACACCTATAAATATTCCCTTAAAATCTACCGTAAAAATTGTGCAACAAGCTTTCATAAAACACATTTATACATTCAAACTGCCAAAACTACTGTCATTGGTGTTTTCTAATGGATTTTTTAACTCACTATAGGCTTGATAATCAAGAAGGATGCTGGTACCCCCTCTCTGTATCTTTATAATCTATATTATATACGCTTGATATAATTATATAATTTCTTCATAACCCTGTGGATTTGTTACCTACCCGACCATTTTGTCTCTCTACGTACTTTATTTTTTTTTTTCCAAGTATTAATGTTTCACAGGTTCAATTGTTTGCCTTTCCCTAAATCTAATGTCCTATTCAAATCGACACTCCAATCGTGTAATTCCATAGCATTATATGTACAGTATGGGGGTTACAAAGGAAAAACTTTTAACAGTAAATTGGGTTGTCCCTAATTTTTTATGGTGGTGACATTTGATTATTTGGCCTTGCAGTGCCCATTAGGAAATGGCCTGTGTGGAACGGCGCGACAGCCTGGCCCTCTGCTATCGCTGGACAGCTTCCACACTCAACACTACTGACGGCTTCTGCTTGGTTCCCTGAATCATATACGTCCCCAGCAAGTGCTAGTTATTATACATGAGTAATTTTCTATATTTCCTTGACAACGTTTTGAGTTTTTTTTTTCCCTCCTCTCTGTTCTTTAGTATAGCGTAGAGATGCAAGTTATTGCGGTCCCCTCGCAATTCATAATAATGCACTGCAAAAAATATGTCCCCTAGATAAAAGTCTGCCACAACACTGCACTTCCTTGAGTCCTGCACAAACCACCAAGTTAAAGTCCATGGTAGTCGAGAACACAAAGGACAGAAGTACAACATATTCTGTTTTTGTTAGATTAACCGTCAGTAGTCTTCTGTTGTTGAATAAAAAACACTAAAAAGTACAAATGTCCAACCGTTGGTGGTGCTAGGAATTATATGTTTGGGAATCAGATGTCTACAATATCTGTGCCTAGGCAGTCGATGTTTAAGGGCTAAGTGAAAGGCTTTGACCTGCCGGTGCTGCCAGAGGTGAGAATGCCCTACCAAAATGTGGTTAAGAGCAATAAAATAGACATTTTTGATTAATGAATTAAAGCTGCTCCAGATGAGCCACACTCCTGCTGTAGCGTGGTTGGGAGGTCCCTGGTGTCAGATCTGAAGCAGCAGCTCTCTGCTCTGGGGAGGACTGACTCCACAGTCCCTAGGTAACTTCGGCCCCCATGTGGCTGGGTCCTGCAGCGGCCGGTTTTGTCTTACTTATCTGCCCTCGGCCCTTTTCTGTTGGGTCACCCCCCTCCTCTCTCACCCCTTAATGTCTATCCACTGTCACTATAAAAAGGGAAAAGCCCCAAAAAATACTTAAAAAAAGCAATGTGCGATCTGATTTTACTCAGAAACTGTGAAAAATTAATATGTCTTTCTTTTCTTTTGCATTTCTAAAAGTATAGGATGTTTTATATTAAAACACACTTTTCAATGATCTTTTATGACATTCTGCGAGCGTATTTATATCATATATTATGGTATACTGTATTGATATCAGGTTAGATACAAAGTTCTGAAAACATAAAATGGGGAGATTTTCTTTTTTAGTGTTGAACGGTATACTGTGCCTAACCACCGGGAAGCATTCATTTTAATTACCACCTACTACCATTGTGATCATGCTTGTTCATTGAAACCAAACACAGGGGTCACAGCCATCAACCAGGGCTGCATAGAATAGATAAAGATTAGATTTAAGGTTTTAAGGTCCTGGATAACAAGGAGTAAACAACTGTTTGACTTACTACAAACTAAATAGATTTCAAGTGAGTGATCTCTCCTCTGTCTATTCTTTTCACGGTCATCTGAACCTGACGTCTGGGTTGAGGGAGTTGCTATTCCTTCCATATTTTTCTTTTCAGTTTGGTCCAGTGTCTTGTACTGAGTTTTCTCTTTCTACTTTATCTGGAAGTGAGCAAGACAGTAAAATGTACTGACTCACCGAAGGAGACCATCTGAGTTAAGAACAGGCTGCCAGCAACCACCCCTGGCATTATGGTTTGGGACTACTTGGGAAGAGCAAGAAGGTCAGAAGGAGGAAGAAAAGCATTATTTTTAAGGGTGGAGACGAGGAAAAAGATAAAAAATGTATGAAAGGAAAAAATAATGAAACAGGGGTAAAGAGGCAGAAAATGGAAACGAAGAGGAAAAGGAGACAAGAAAACAAGCATTTTCACATCACCAGCTCAAATGTTTATTGTACAGCAGTTCATGTTAAATATAAAATAATTGGGTATTTTAATAAGAAAATCCTACAGGAAAGGAGTCCTGAAGATAGCAGGCGTAAAAAAGAACAGCAGATCCCGAAAGCAGGATTAACAACTACCTAGAACCCGGAGACCAACACAGTAGAATACACACACTCTCACAGCATCCAATCACTCCAACTATCTGAGACAAAGGGCAGGAAACAAGGAAGACATCTCAAAGAGCGGAAAAGCCAGAAGCAAACAAGACAAGACAGAATACAAAAGCAAAATAAAACAGGAAAACAAAACATACACCACCATAACAACCACTCTTCTATATGTGCATGTAACATACGTTAAAGAGCATCCAGTAGTGTTCTATTACTTTCAACCCCTGTGAGAAATGTTGTCCATGCATCTTTATCTGTACAAGCATCTACACTAGATTTACTGACTATTTTTTTAGTTTGAGGAACCGACAGGCACCAACCCAACACATGACATTGGCATGTGAGTACTGCCAACGTCACGTTGTAACGTTGTCCAGCGTGTGTGGTTGGCTCTGGCCTTGCCACTGCCTACGCGAGGGACAGGCGAGATGAAAACAGCTCTCGCTCTGGACTTTCCTCACCTCTTTAGTCTTTTAAACACTCTTCCACCTTCTCACCTCTTACCTCTGCTTCTCTTTGCTCTTTAATTCATTCTTTGTCAGAGCACTTCCTTCTGTCTTAGTTCAGTTCACATATCCAGAGATTTTTGAATATCTGTTCAATTTCTCCTATTGGATGCCATCCTTTGCGCATCTGCCTGTGTCCTCGTCATGTCAATCTCTCAGTATGTTTTGATTTACTTTCTCTGTTTCTTAGCTTCTCATGATTTTTAACCACGTTTGAAAGTAAGAAGAGTGGGTTCAAGAGAAATTAGTTGGCATAGTTTGCATTATAACATTACAGCATGATTATAAAAACCTTATTTATCATCCTTTGATTTCTTTAATGTGCCCTGCATTAGTGGGTTATATTGAAATCGCCACACCGCACAAGAACACATCCTATGTTTTCATAAAAATAATCATCCTTGCGTTTTTTTCCAAAACACAGTATGTGGTTAATTTGAGAGTCATTCTCCCTGTGTTTCTATACAGGGTTCCGCGGGGTTTTTAAAAAGTATTAAAAATTGATAAAATCAAAATTGCAAATTTAAGGCATTAAAAAGTGTTAATATTTTTCTCAGAGGTATTATTTTTTTAAATAGGTGTTAATTTTTTCAGACATAACACAGTGTCCTATTCTGATTGAAATTCATCCTGCCGTTTTGCGTTAGTCTCTTAATATTGCTGTGGCCTGTCTGGTCCCACATAATCGTATCTTTGGTCTCCGTTCAGGTTCGATGCTGACGTCATATTCAGTTGGTCGTTCGACCATCATCTCAGAACCTGCGCGCTCATCAAATGGCTGGCTTACGTTTTTATTTTATACTTGTTTTCAAGCCATATCTTACAACACTGGACAACCACTCCGTCTTTATAATGGCAAATGCAAGTTTTTTCTGATAGCTGGGTGAACAACCCAGCGTTTAGGGACTGGCTCAGGCCGTGTTAGGGGGGCCATGGGCGGCCACCCCAACACTGCGCTCGGAGGCTCTGTGGGTCTGAACACTGCATTTAAACACACACTATTTAACCCAAATAAAGGACATTTCAGAGCTGTTTAAAAGAAATGCTTCCCGACTCCAGGGCTGCCAACTCTCACGCATTGGCCGTGAGAACACACGACTTTGATTGTTTCACAACGCCACACCCCCGATTCTCCACGCCTGCTGTGTCCATTTCTTAAGATGATTTTATCTATAGATCTACTTGTTGCGCCACTTAGATCGTAGATGTGTCTTTCAGAGACTGTGGGGGGGGGGGGGGTCAGACGGCTCCCTGTCTGCGGAATTTTCAAATTGTCCAAACTGAGAATTTTTTTTTCCCAGTTCCCCGGCTTCAGGTCAATGACTCTGAGGTATCACAGTACCCTCCGTCGCTTCGTGTGTCCACTCTCTCTGTAACAATAGAGGTGAGCAGCGCGGCTCTGGTAATGAAGTGCTTTGAGCGCCTAGTTAAGAGCACAGATCATCCTCCAAAACGCAGCACCTTCTAGATCCTATCAATTTGCGTATCAAGCATCCAGAGGAGTGTTGAAGATTCTGTTTGCACTCTATGCATCTCTGCACGTCATTTAGAGAAGCCAAGGCCCAAGCCAAAAATCCTTTTGCTGATTTTTTCCTTTTCTTCTGCTTTTTACACTATTAAGTTAAGTATTTTAGCACAATATTTTTAACAGAGGAATTTTTATTGAAGTGAGTGGTCTCATGGATTGTTGTATTTTCTTAGCGGTAGAGTACAGCGAGTCAGAGTTTGGTACGCATTCTCGACAATATACCACTGCACAGGTCCTCCACAGGTTGTTTTTTTATCTTCCCTGTTGTTCATCCTGTACACCAACTCCTGCACCAGCACTTTCCCTAACGCATTTTATCAAGTATATCGGATGAACCGCCCTGGTTATCCCTACCGACCAGAGAGGAGCATGGGCCCGTTCTTACCTTTTTTTACTTATTGGTGTGTAGAATCAAACCTTATCTGAAATACCTCTAAAACAAAGGAGATGCTAATTGATTTAGGAAAGCACAGTCCCTTAAACCCACCTGTATACATGGATTCCCTTTAGAAACAGTCACAGAGTATAATCCTTGGCTTGGTCTTGACCACAAACTTAAATGGGACAGCTTGGTCCGACAGATTAACTACTATAGTCCAACAAAGTAATGTTCTTCTTAAGGAAACTGTTGTCTTTTAATGGTCAGCAGCAAGCCACGTACTTCAGATGTTCTACTGTGCTTTCATTGAAATTTTCGTTCCTTTGGCATCACTGTTGGTTTGGCAACGCCCCTGAAGCACAAAAAATACATTAGAAAAAATAATAACTTCCAGCAAACTTTCGGTATCTCATTTCCAAGTATGAAAGTTTATCACAAAAACAGGATACGAGAAAAGGCAAATAGCATTGTGGGCAAC
Organism: Etheostoma spectabile; assembly: GCF_008692095.1. Classification (NCBI taxonomy): domain Eukaryota; kingdom Metazoa; phylum Chordata; class Actinopteri; order Perciformes; family Percidae; genus Etheostoma; species Etheostoma spectabile. The sequence goes on from NC_045744.1 coordinate 291,852, forward strand.
CAGAAGACCCCCCTTTCCTCCTCATTGGAACTGCTGCCCTCAGGTACGACGATACTGTTGCTCCTTTGTTTAAAAAAACAGATCCAAGCATCCTTTGTTCCACAGCCATTAAAGCCTCCTATAATGAAGGTCCCGTCAATGATATATAATTGTGTACTATTTATTCTCTTCTTTCTCCCAGCTGTGTCTGGAACTCATACCCCCCCCCCCCTTCATATTATTCTGGTTAATGGTATGAGTGGTGGTCTACTATGTTTTGTTTTTTGTTTTTCCTCCTTTGCCTATCGTGTTTAAGATGTTGATACCATGTGAGGTTGACTGCAACCTAATTTCCCTATGGTGACAATAAACTGAACTAAACTAAACTGGTGGACCCGCTCTGCTGTGTGGCAGTGCCCAAGTTGCATCCGTGCGAGACCTCCGATAATAGCAGCTTACAGCCTCCCGTAACTTGTTTGTCCAATGGGCTTTCGTGTGTCTGCAACCGGTCCCTGAAGTGAGATCCACCATATGAACGGAGCAATGGACGCACAGCAGACTATTTACAACTCCCAATCTCGGACAACAGAGATGGAGGAGTTATTTGAATGTGCACAATTTGTAAACATGAGCAAAATCTGATGATCTCTAAATATCTAAATGTAACTGTAAAATTCATTCAATGTTGTTCATAAATGAACAAAAAGTATTTATTTTCCCAAAAAGTAAATACGTAGTGCTGCACAGAGGATGAGGGCCAAACATTACTAGCCCTTGTACAAAGCTAAAGGATTAGAAATTATGTAAAACAGTGGTTCTCCATTCTTTAGAATTTCAGTGGTCTTAGTTGATCTCAACCTTTAATTTAACTTTGGGTCCCTGGTCCCTACACCAGGACCCCTGGCCTGTCACACACAGACCCAAATCTTCTCACTGTTTGCGAAATCATAAACGGTCTCTTCATGTGTTTCTTTGTTTCACATTGGGCCAATCTTGGTCGCCTTTTTCATGAAAATTAATACTGTAAATGCTATGAATTTCCCTAAACCTGGTTGAATACACACAAGGCAAGTGCTACTTACCCTGAACCTAAAGGTTTTGCACATATATGCCAAGACTTATTTCTCAATTCTTTTGCACACAAACTCCCCAGAAATTTCCATTTAATGTTATTAAAAAAAAAAAAAACTGGGGGGCATACCCCCAGACCTCCCTACTTTGGATCTCAGTTCTCAACTATCCATTCTCTCATTGCACAACATTTATGTAGTTTGTTTACTTTTATTTAACTAAGTGAAATAAATATGTGCAAGATTTGTTAATTTTATGTTGTTCTCTAATCTATTCATTCTTCGTATGTTATATGTCAAAATCGTGTATAATAGCAAGGTCGCTGATTAACACTTGCAATTCATTGTCCGTGATGGGTTTTAAAAAAAATTCTGAAGGTAGACAAAAGGTATTA
>NC_045744.1:293320-293518 GCF_008692095.1 Etheostoma spectabile
AAAAGGTATTAAAAAGTAGTAAATTTAACTAAAGGATTGCTGTACATACCCTGTATAGTGCATAGCAAACATATACCCATGTACCAAAGATTCTTTTAGTAGTACTTATATTTTACTAATATGTACGTACTATGACGTCTGTTTTATCCAATCCACTTCCAATCCACTTTATTTGTATAGCACATTTTACAAACACAA
>NC_045744.1:293528-295620 GCF_008692095.1 Etheostoma spectabile
ACCAAAGTGCTGCACAGAAAACTCAAACATACAAAACAATTAACTTACTTACTCTTTGGGATGAGTTTCATTTAACTTAAAGCTTTTTCTGCACCTTCCTCCCTTCACCTCCTGACCTCCTCACCCCATTCCTTCTTTTCTTTCTGTCTTCCACTCTCCTCCTCCTTCCTCCTGCCTCCTCTTCATTGTCATCAGTGGGCTCCAAACAGACGAAGGCCTCCACCTGATGGAGATCCTGGCTCGCATGTCTAAAATCCAGATGACCGACTTCGCCGAGCTCTCGTACGTATTTCTGCTTTTTTCTGAGTCCCACGGAGGCAGGAAACGGCCGGCGTATTATTCCTAATGCTGTTCGTTCTCATAGAGTGAGCCGTCTACACCTAACCTAGAAAGCTGCTAGTTCTTCTCCAGGTTGAAACAGTTCATTTTTTCTGCGTTTTCCTTGTTTGTGGAATTGAATAATATTAAATAATCTATTGCTATTGAGCATGTTGTTCACAGCTGTTCTGTTAAAAAGGCCAATAAATAAAGTCTGTTCAAACAGAGCCAGCCCACTGGAAGGGACACATTTTACACCGTCGTTATTTATCAGTCTGATATCCCTGTTTAATTATGATCACATAACCAGTGAAATAATTAAGATTTTTTTTTATTTATGTCATAATCTAGCAGCTGTTATTTTAAAATATGATTTTGCACTCTTGAATTGACTGCAGTGATGAGCTAGATCATGATGAATGGTACCATGGTTGTTTAACCAGTATGAAACCTACTTTAAACAGATGTACAGGGTACTGTCTCTCTTTACTTTACACCTCGATAAACAGAAAGTTGTGCAGGTCACCTAGAATGGAGGTGAGTGGGCTGCCAGGTTCTGGTCAATACATTCTTGAACAAAGCAGCCGGTGCCTGTACACACACCCACACACACACACTTAGTGTCCCAGCAGTGTCGAGGAAGTGCATTTTAATGCTTATGTCGTTTTAAAACTCTTTTTACCCTGTAATAGAGCAATGCCTCGGGACATGTAGCCCTGCCAGCTGTTAAATGGCCAAGCAGTTGTGTACTGCCCTCCTAATGGTGTGCATAACCAAAATTAGACAGCCAGCCAAACTCCGTGAATGATGACGCGAGAGTCAGGATGTAGCGTCTCAAGCTCCAAGTTTACTGAAGACTCTTTGTTGTCAGACAAGGTGTATGTGTAAAACTGAAATAATACAGAGATAAAGCCAAATGAAATCTATACAATTACTAAAGCGTGAATATTGAGCCAAACTTCCATGAATTATAATAAAAAATAAAGTGCAGGATCTTCTATACTTGATACATGAAACTATAGCATATCCTGTGCTGAGAATGATAACTTAAACAATATCTAGATATTAATCTAGCAATAAAACATTTTCATCAATACATCAAAACGAAAGATGTCCTTGTAGAAAAAGCCATTTTCACTTACGACGATCTTTCTATGGCTCAAAATAAAAGATGGTGACGGATGGGGGAAAACAACTCATGATCTGCTGATCTCTTTGTTAACTGGCAGGGACATGTGTTTTAAACACTTCCTGCTTCCTTTTTCCTCAATTTTAACTTCCTGCTGCAATACACATTTGACCACAACACCAAGACGGAGTGCGCTGTAAAACACCTAAACTTCAAAACTGCCTGGGAGGCAGAACAAGTTGAACTAAATTAATATCTGGAAAAACTTCAAATTCAAAATCACAAAGGCCTAAGATAGTGAAGGAGCAGAGGTCTGTAGGTCTCATCTCATTGTGTTATAGTGTGCTTTATGTTCCTGACATCAACTGTCTTGTACATGTAGGCTCCAGTGGGCGACAATTTTCTCCAAGGGCAAGCATCTCGTACTGAAACTCTTGATGTATTCCCCGTGGAAGATAAGCTGTTACCCCCCCGAGCATGTCAAATCAGAGAGGGCAAACTGGTGGGATCAAAATGGAGATTTTCTATTGGCACAAGGCAGTGAAATCGAGGAAAGAAAAATGGTCCCTTTACAAAATAGAAATACAAGGATGTCGCCTTATTTTCATTTTGTCAACATTTTCATCCTCTGGGAGGGGGGGGGGG
>NC_045744.1:295630-314029 GCF_008692095.1 Etheostoma spectabile
GATATGTCACTGAATGCAATCTTTATTAATGAGTACAAACTCTGCCTGAACCCTCTCTTTTACTCACTCATTTGAGGTTATCTACTTCTCTTGACTAGTCTGTCATCATGTATCTCTATCCTCTCTCCTTGTCATAGTGGTTGCTAGATTTACCCCCACAGGTGACTTTGTAGTGGGCTGGGAACATTTCAAATGCAGTGAGTTGCAACAACAAAATAGTTGAACCAACTTCTGGGGATTTCAGTCCGTATAAGACAGTACACTGTGTACTGTATAGTATGTATAAAACAGGCCTCTATAGTCAGTTAATGAGCCTTCGACAACAGAACTTGACGTGGACCGCAACAGCAAACACAAATACTTTACAATGAACGAGCATCTGTGGGGTTGCTGACTATCATCACGGAAGATGCCCTATGCTCATCCAACATCCTTGACCCCAGTTGAGGTCTACTGGCATCATCATTGGCTGTGAAGGAGGGGATTTATGGAAAGTCCCGAGACCTACCATCAAGCACTGGGCATCTTTTGGGTTTCATAGGCATTACACTTGGATACCCCTAAAGCCATGAAAAATACAATTCAACTTCAACGGAGTGATGCTTGGCCTGGCCAGGCAAAAATACCCCACCCAGATTCAAACTCTTAAAAACTTGGTGAGTCAGGATCGGTAAAAAAATCAGAGTGACATTTGGTTTACAATGTGTTTATAAAAGGGGTTCCAGCTGCTTTTAATGTCAAGTAATGAAGGCCACTCCTTTCCTATTGTTTTAGATCAGCCACTGGGGCCAACAGTAGTTACATTTAGAGGTGCAGGGTATGTATTCATACAGTGTGAGCGAGTGGGTGCCCATGGTGAAAATAACTGGGATGTCAACTTGTCACTTGTACTGTGTTAGGCAGATTGATCTGTTAGCACTTGTTCTTACCAAGTTTGATCTTAAACTTTGTTACAAAAGTAAAGCACTTGTTTAAGAAATACAAGGTGTATCTGGGCCACGTACACCGTAATAATTTTTAGATGATCAAATACATTCAGAATAAAAATAAAAATGTCAGGTATTGAATAATTCATACCAGATTCAAATGGTTTTAAAGACTTAATTTTAACATGTAAACTAAATAACAATGGTTGAGGTTTAAGGAATAAAACCGGTTTCCACTATATGTGGTTGTGTGTTAAGATATTTCTATTTTATGATACTTTATACTCTTCTCTCTGGTTGGTTGGCAGAAAGGAGTAAAATAGGTGAGCATTAGGTGTTGAGATTGTTATTCTTCTTTAGAATAACAATCCAATGTTCATAATGTACTGTAAATAGAATAAGTTAAAGTGTTGTTGAAGTACTTAATTTACACAAGTAACAGGTACTTGGTCTTTTTAATCGATTTGCATGGTTTAAACAAGTAAATCAGAAAACCTTCTTCAAGTAACTAAAACAAGAAATTCTAATTGCAGTAATTGTACATTAGTTAGCCTAACTTAAATTATTGTGTAAGAGTACACACAAAAGTAAAGTTCACATGACATTAATAGTTGATGAAAATAGTAATTCTGAGTAGTCTATACTAAGTCAGGAGTACATCAAAGTAAAGTCAGTACACCACACAAAATGTCTTTAGTTACTAAACTCCAGAGTAAGTGTACTATACTAAACAGGGATTTGTTAATACAACACGAAAGCTATTCCATTGTATTAGTTTTTTAAGTGCAATCGGTTTGCATGCTTTTTTTTAAGTAAGGTTAACTAATTGGATTTTACAGTGTAAGATTTAACAAAGATGCAGGTACAGTATGCATGCTATAGTCAACAGCCAATGGAAATACAAAACAAGTAAAGGGCTCGAGAGACAGCTGATGTCAAGACAGCATATTAGAGTTGACAATTTACAGGCATGACAGAGGAATGGTACGGATATGATGATGATGATGAAGATGAGGATGTCAACCTTGAAAGGCAGTGTTAGTGGAAGCACTCTGCAGCTCTGCCAGGTAACTTAAATGATCTATAATCACAGGATGGGAAGAGTATATGCTGACAAAGTCACAGAAAGACATCTAGCAGCATAGCAACGTGCACACTTGTCCACATTGATGGCAATTCAGCCCACATCTATTAGGCAATTTACGCATACATTTCCGCGCTTGTTGGACACAAAAAACATGCAGGGAGCCGGTGCTGCAAGAGGGAAGAAAGGGGAATCGACTGCACGTCTGATGTCCGAGGGCAAAGTGAGGTAGATGAAACACTTAGTTTGACCTAAAGAGCTCAGTAATTACATTTGGCATTTTGGCAAGTGTTTAGCTGCAGTGAAGGTAGTCCGTCAGAATACGAGATCTATGGCTAATCCACTCAGACGAAAGAAAACGATGAGGCAAAAGTTAAGGAAAGGAAAGGCCCAGACGTAACTGATGCTTTCTCTACCCAGTCATCAGGATCTGGTCTGAAGGCTTAGTGACAAGTGAAGACAGTTGCCAGAAAGCAACCACTGAACAACTTTTTGTATATGTAATTTTGTTACCTTTTTGCAAAAAGCATGAAGCAATGACCAGTGGAGCACAGGTTTGTTATGAATGACAATTTTATAATACTGTACACTAACATGAATCCATTGAAAATGTCATCAAACCTCTGAAGGAGGCATCTCTGTACACTTTTTGTGCTGCAACGTTAACAGTTATTAATCTATTTTTATTGCATGAGACAATGGAGGTGTGGCATGTGGAGTGTGTGAAAAGTCTCAGGGTCAATGTTGAGAGTTACCAGCCCGGGATGAGTATACATGGAACATCAACAACAAGAATGGACTGCATTTTATATAATTTGAATAGAAGATCATCTAAACAACACTCCATAATAACCATAATTGGACAGATTCTCCTCTTGGGCTAGGTCACTAAACTCACTAACAAGGACTACTCCGGTGTATCTGGGCTCATATAGGTAATAAGTCTCAAACAAAGTCAAGAGCAAACGCAAATGAGGATATGAAGATCATTTATCCTAAAAGAACTCTAAAAGGCACAGATAGCCAAAGATCTTGCAGAATGTTGTTTTGGATCAAAACACAAGTTTACAGTTCCATGTTCTTCACTGGCGTTCGCGTGTACAGCCTTATTACTAGCTGCTTTGTATGGTGGCTAAAAAGGCAACAAAAAAAAAAGAATTCTGCAAGTCCTTTCTCATTGCCTTCCTTTTTCTATCATGTGGACATATTAAGTTTTTATGAAAATGGTTTTATTTTTACACAATGTATCCCCTGAAAACCCTTGACCCTGGACTGTAGCATGTTGCTCTTCTATTACACAAGTCCACATCTCTTCTATGCTATTCCCCAAACCATTTCAGTCATTCTGATTTTTATTAAGATAACATAAAGCACTAGGTATTAAGAGGTATGCTTTTAATGTAATTGCTTGATATGCTGGAAACATAAACATCCACACTTAATAATAAACTAAGAACTAACAAAAACATATTTTGATTGATATGTGAACTAGATAAGAATGATAAGCACTTTCACCACTTTTTAAGGGATATTCCATTAATTAGCATGTAAATCCGCCATTCACTGCTTTACTCTCTGCAGGGGGAAAATGTCTTTTTAACTTGATATTGACCTCTCTGTAGGAAATTATTTACATGTCAACACACAAATCAGATGTCAGATGCAGCACAGTGATGAGCACTAGCTATGTCGCCCATAACAAAGACGTTGGTTTAAACTGGAGAAAATACTGTGAGGTAGGAAAGACAGAGGGATCTGACCATGTCCAGACCGTCCATCGTCCTAGAGTGGACAGGTTTGGACATGTGTGAGTAACATTCTTCACACTGAGAGACATGATTAGCATGTGCAAAACAAGTGGGAGTGGCTATCTCAGCTGCCTCTCCTGCTTTAAGTGCTAATTGAGCTGCCCGCTGTCCTGACCCCTGACCCCTGGCCCCTGGCCCCGGCCTATTCACGGGGTCCAGTTCTCACGGCCGTGACACACCGGTGGAAGCAGCCTCTGGTCCCGCGCCCCACTCTCAACCGGACAATGAAGGTCACCACCCCACTACCCACCATCTTGACACCACCCACGTTTGACAATGGACCCCCGTGGCCCCAAGTTGCTCACAATGGGCGGGCGCGCGTGACAGAAGTGGTATCAATGCTCTTAAAATGCAACATCAAGTGTGGGCTGCATTAATCAGGCATTTTAACAGCAGGTAGGGTCCAAATGGATTGGGTGGAAGGAGGTCTAACCTGGGCTTGGTGAGCCTGGCTTCTATCCTCTATAATAAGGAGATTAGACTATGTACATTGTTACATTAAAGAGGAAGATTACTCCAGCAGAGAAGACTACTCTCTCAGTTTTTATATGTGGTAATCTATACTCTACTCTTTACATTTCAGAAGGACTATGTTACTTTCCACTCAACTACATTTATTAATATAAAAAAACACATATTCAGCTTGTTAAAATTGGATCCATCAATACAGATAAAATATCAGCTCCACATTTACATGTTGCACATGTAAATGCATTATTAATCAGAATTAATAATATAACACTATAAAAAAGACAAAAGGTAAAAGTAGATAGTAAGAACCTTTATTTATAATACTGACTTCAGTGTACATTTATTGATATTCTGTAAACTATTAAAAACAAATAATAAGTGGTGGAAATAAACTAAAATAAATATATGTTAAGTATAATTCATGAATCTTTTTTTTGCTTAAGGGCATATTCATTTTTATGTCATAATTCCTATTGACATGGCTCTTAAACATTGGATTCCATGACGCATGCCACTAAACTAAATCAAGAAATTGCAACAAAAGGCAATATTATAACTGGATGTATCTGCTTTGAGTGCTGAAGTAAAACTTGCCACAAATTAAAGAAATTATTTTCACACCTTAAAACCAGTTGTTGTTTCCTAAGCATTGAGTTACTACAGTCAGTGAGGGTTTAGAATATGAAATAACAGTATATACAGACAGTTTTTTATTTAATTAACTATTCCCACCAGGGTAACAATGCAGCTACCTAACATGCATATCTGAAACAAGTACGGCATCACGTTTTGTAAAGAAGTTTTATTCCTTTTGCATTTCATTACAAAAAAGAAGAAGTTGTTGGGTGGTGTGTTTAGAGAGAAGAGCAGTCTCTATGTTACAGACCGAATAACTGTTGGATTTTTCTCTTTTTGGACCAGTTTGTGTTGTTTTCTTAGATTTTCATTTTATCTACTTTTCAACAATCTGAATTCTTCATCCTCAACATATACAAAGTTTATACTAAAGCTTGACTTGATGCACACTGACCTCGAATGAAGTGTTGGCAGAGATTAAATCAAATACTGTAAAAAAGAATTATTTTAAGACAGCGGGCAAAAGTGTTCCAGCAAACAGACAAGTTTGTGACAAGAGAGATGGCCGTCCGATCTCTACCATCAGTCGTTTTGAGCGCTAAGAATGATGACAAAAAATACAAATTCACATGGCCATGTAAAGCTTAATGTTTCAGAAAGCACTTAAACCCCTGGCGGGGGTATAATGTAAGCTTTGGGATGGATAGATATTCTAGTGATATGACAAGCGGACGCTTCAATACAGCAAGCCCCATCATTGCACTTTCCGTGAGAGGACGCCATATTTCATTTGAGCACGTTCTGTCAAATGTTTGCATTAATAACAATCAAGGCTCATCGTGACCCAGCAGAGCCAGTGGGTAGCGGCGGGCGGGAAATGAGAACGCCAACAATAGGCACTTAAAAATAGGAAGAAAAGCCGTGAATCAACACCACAGTGGTTTCTCCCTATGTGGTGTGGGGTGGGGAGGTGGAATGGCAATTATCAAGACAGGTATTGCTCTTGTATATATGGTGTGTGGTGTGTGTGTGTGTGTGTGTGTGGGTGTGTGTTGTGGCGGAGGGAATATAGGAAAGTCTCTCTCTGGACTGACAGCTTGGCAAATGGCAAACATTCCTCCTCTCTTCATTCCCACTCACAACCCTTGCCTCATTACTGTGAGTCACACTGCAGCCCAACACACAAAAAATACAACACACACACACACACACACACAACACACACTTACTTACAATATCTTATTGTGGTTTGCACTTGGAGAGATTATTACAGAGTCCTCTCGCGTGACGGGACAGGTGAACCGAGTCATTTTTATTTGGAGGATCTTGAAAGGAATCACTGAGGAAACTGTCTGCGCTCTTCCGGCACAAAATGAGGTGGGGACCACAAATCACTTGTTAATGAAGAAGATTACTTTCCCCATTTTAGATCTTTTTCAGTCCGGTTTTGATCATATTCCCAATATGACGTTTCCCAAGTCCAATACAGATCGGGTGGTGGAGGGATCAACAAACCCAGGACTCAGACTCTCGTTACTAATCTTTGGGATGACTCCCAGCATGTTTTAGCAAAGATACAGTATAGAAGACAATTAAGATAACAAAATAATAACAATAATAATGAGACGGGGTTCATGCCATTTTGATGATGCATGATGTCTGGACAAAACGTTATGTCCTGATTTTAGAAGTTTTAAGTGGACCCCTTGCAGCCAGTCCCTGATGGTTTCCTACCTAATGGGTACCCCAACCCTAATTACCCCCCCCCATTCCCAGGATAAAGGTGACATCAGTCATCAACATCAATCAGTCGGGCTTTGCTCCCACTTCCGCTGTTTGTGTTGTGTTTTCAAAATCCGACAGACTTCCAGCTAGCTATACTAGCTGAAAAACAAAACCTTTTGAAGATCATTTGGATTAATAATAATATTAATATATAATAATAAGGCAGGTCACTCGGTTCTTTTAGAGGAATGATTGTTATGTTGGGTTCTTGTCTTAATATGGTAGTCTGTTTTCCTGTCTTTATTTCTTGGCCTGGTTGTGTCATGTCTTGATGATGGTATGGTAGTTATTTTTGCATATGTTCTGTTTCCGTTTATTTTGAAGTCTGGGTCTCTGTCTCGTCTTGTCTTTAGTTGTACTCCCTGTGTACACTGATGTTTTCCACCTGTATCGGCCTCTTGTCACCTGCCTGTGGTGTACCTCGTTACCTCTGGGTTTAGTGTGTGTGTACGAAACTTGTCATGTGTCAGATCACTGTAGTGTTGTGTTCCCCGTGGTCGGTTCCTGTGGTCCTTGCTTCCTGGATTCTTTTGGTCTCTATTTCTTGTTCTACTTTTATTTTGGATTCCTCTCTTGTTTTATGTGGACTGATTGGTGGGATGTCTGTGGACGAAGTCCACAAGAAGATCGACTGGTAAGAGATAATGAGGTGTAACCACATATCAGCTGATTAAATATCTCTAACTGTAGGGTCAACAGTTATCTTCATTTATAATGGCTGTGGTGTTCTCTTTAGCGGGATGGAAAGTTCCTCCTAAGACTATTGAGCAGAGGCACCGTCGCCACGTCTGGAGTTTAGCACCCCCCCCAGACCATGGGATTGGTTTAAAGAAACAAACCCTGATCATTTTTTTTGTGGTGGGTGGGGTAGCAGAGTGTAACTCCACAGCTCTGTGGAGGTAGATCTGGTGGATGCGAGACTATACTTACCCCTATCTAAAGAACATAATGATAAAAAAATAAAAAAATGCTGACCATGACCAGAAGAACTAGATAAATGTGTCCGTGTACATGAATTAAGGGATTAAATGATGGGAACATTTCACAAAAACTGCTGTGAGACTGGGTTGTTCAGTAGGAAACCTTTGTCAAATGAGATGATCTGGTTAACCAAAGATGAAGGAAAGTAACGATCCCACCCCAATCTAACTCCCTACAAAACCTGGAGCATGACCTATGATTTTAACCGATCATGTTAAAGTGACTCTTATCGCGTTGATTCCTACTACTGAATTATTGAACCTCAACATTCAGAGGCAGTCATTTATGTTTTATTCCGCCACATAAGAGATATGAGTGTGAGACATTCAGCTGTGTTTTGACAAAGTCAATGTGAGCAAGCCCTAGCTTATAAGATCTGTTGGTGTGGGGTATGGGGGGGTGGACCTGGATCCATATGAGCAGGTAGGCCAGATCTAAAGCATCTATCATTACAGGGCCGGCCTCAGTCTCGAAAGCAAATAAGTCCCCATTTCATGTGGTCTTGCATGCAAGCATACTGGTGCTGGTAGCCTATCTATACCCCCCCCTGAGCCAACTGATTAAGGTAAAACTGAGAGTGTTTGGCAAACAAGGCTGAGGCACCAAATCATGTGTCCTTTCATATTTGCAAAAGGCCCTAATGAACCAAATAATTTCAAAATACAAAGAAAATTCTGTCTTTTTGTTTTTTTCTAGCATGTGGTTTAAGACACACGTCCCAAGTCTCAATGGAAACCAACAAACAGTCCGCTTGGAGATTTGCGACACAAAGGCAAATCCGCTTGCATCCTTTTAAAATGGTTCAAATAACTAAACTAAAATAAATTAATGCAATAGTAAAACCTATAGAGTGCCGGTGTGGGCACATTTTTGTGGGTGTGGACATTTTAGAGGTGTCATACATTTTGAAAAATGTTCATCTGAGGCCCCAGGGCTGCAGCAAGCCATCTGTGAATGGCTGTTTTTTTCTGTGTATAAAGGCAAAAGACTCAAGGAGAACCTACCAGCCACGTAGGCCACAATCTGCGGTGCGACGTTGTGCGTGTTTGGGCTCACTGGAAGGTCACAGCGGGGCCCACACCCTGTAAAACCACACACACATACACAGCAGGTTTACAGAGACATTGGCACATCCTGTCCACGTGCAGAGGTGTTTTTCAGACAGAGGGAGAAAAGAGTTGTGCTCATTAAAGCTCAGATACGTGGTGCATGAAAAAAGCTTTAACCGGCGGTCCTTAGGCTGTTGCAATTCCCATAACACTGCAAGATAACCTCTTAGATCTCAAAGTAATGCGTTCTGGCGGCATTTAAGCACGCGGGAAATGAAGAGAGGGGGGGTCGGGGATGAAGGATTTTGGTCATCAACAAGAGGACACTCATACTGATTCTCAGGTGAGTGAAAGCATTTCAGCAGCCCAGTTATAATCCATTTATGTTTTGAGTCGGCGTATGGTGATGCAAAGCATGTAGATGTGGATGGATTGTAATTGGAGGTAACAGAAAGGGGGTGGTGGTGAGAAAAGGCAAGAAGAGAACCAAACATGGGCAGGAAAAGGACAGAAGAACATCTGCATTGGTTTAGGTGCATGTTTACCCCAGTTCATCCAACATTCACGCCACTAAAGCCACTTGAATTGAAAGACTGAGGGAGCGACAGGACAAGTGGGGGTCACAGGCAGAGCGGATTCTCCCCATGGGATTAACCTTGGTTTTTCCTGCTGTAATTCAGACTAAAGGCCGGCAGGAAGATACATTACTGGGTTCCTCAGGAAAGTATTGTGCTCTGCTATGGAAGTGACTGCTACTGTAACAACGCTGTTATAAAATATGGTGACATCATTAATGGAGCAGGTCCATGCTAAAGCAGCTGGCAGAGACACCAACGTCCAACGTTTTCATGGATTCAGAAAAGGGTTGTTGTTTCAGGTTGATGGATTAAATTGTTGCACATTTGGTGTTGTAAGTTTTTGTGCATTCTGTGGGGTCCGCTCCAAAAACAGAACAACAGACAACGTCCTGTGTTTTAAACATTCAAATGATGTCAAATAAGCAACACAAGAAATAAAGACAAATAGAGAAAAGAGAAACCACTCTGCTTTTGGACAAATGCTACATTTCCTAGTATTATAGTGTGGTGTATGTATGTATATATGTATGTATGTGGTGTGATATATACGTAGTTACTTTCGAAAGTATGCATTCAAATTTAAAGAAATGAGAAACATTACAACTGAGAAAAAAAAACATGTAGAAAAATATTCTCTCTCCTTGTAGGGTGGGCAAATGACAATATAAAATGTAAATCATATACATTGTTCATATCTTTATTACAAAGGGAAAAATGCGTTACAGCAATATTAATATAGGGTGTATATATATATATCTATATCTAATAATATAAAAAATAATTATTTTGACGATGCTTTATGTTCTGATCCTTCAGTTGTATTCATTTCGTAATACAAGAGGATAGAAGATTTTGGCCATATCAACCATCCCTATTATGGTCTAACAAACTCCATTTTTCTATAGAGGTGTCTCACCAACCGTCAAAGAGTTGTTTTTCAACAAACCGTTAGATTAAACAGCCTTCAATTGACATTCCCAGACTTGCAATTTTTTTAATATTACTGTTTGTTTTCAAATGGGTTTATGGGACCTTGAGGTCGGTATCAAAGAAAAACACAAAAGAGCACCTAGCTGACATTCACTTTGGCAGTAGTATTGGTACTAATGTTGGAACCATTAAGGTGCACTAACAAACTTCAGACAGGGTCAAATGAATGATTCCCAAAGGGGAACAATGGTGGAGCTAAGTGCTTGTATTAGAAAAAAAAAAAGAAAAACATCTCTATAGCTATGAATTTTAGGACATGCTGTCATGCTCTATGCTGCACCTGCTGTGTTCCACATGCAATATTACCCGCGTTTGAACAAATGAGCAGCCAAAGAAACATAAAATAAAAAGAGAGTTGGCTTTTCTCCTCAAGGTATGAGCCCAAATATATTCTTCACATTTTTGAAGTGGATTTATCAGGGGTGCAGGGGAGTCTCTGTGTGTGATGAGGGGGATCATCATGTTGAGTTGATAACATATCATGTGTGGCCTCTGTCCACCCAGGGCAGTCGGCACAAAGGCATCCCGTCGACTTCAAACTCGTAAATAACCTCGGCATCACCGTCCCAAAGAAGCAGAGCGGGCTTTCTACATCTTCTGAGTCTGTAGTTACTGTTGGAACTTGAGGCTTCAGGTTCAGAAGCCATCAACATGCTGCTCACCTTAACCCAAACTAAAGTGCATATCAAAAATGTAATTTTATTTGTTATGTGACCAAAAAAGTAATGAATCACTGTTGTTGCCACAAACCTGATATTTGTGTCATTAGCTCATAAAAAACTGATCTTTGAGAGGGAAGAGAATTGTGATTTTATAGGCAAAAAAAACAGATACTGCAGATCATGAATAAGATAAGTTGAATCAAGCTTTCACTTCTATTGTTTCAAGAGTACTGAAACTCATTTTGATAAAACTAATTTAATTGTACTAACAGACTGAAAAATTCTCCATTAGCTTAGAGATTTATCAAATTTGGTTTAAGACACTCATTGGGGCTAAATGAAGCTTTTATCAGCAGCAGCTGATTGTGATGACTGCACACACAGTACATGATGTGCTTTGTACCAAAGAAGTTAAATCAAAATGGTTATGGCAGATTGTTCCATTGTTTCAAGAGCATAAAAATTTAAGAACTTAATTACTTATAAAGATGTAAATCTTTTGCAGTGTTCACACATCTGGCCTCATCAGTCTACATGGGGCCCAGCATCTCCTCATCCTCATGTGTGCCAGTTCAGGCCCACTCTCTCCCTAGTGGCAGCTCTTGATATGACCCCTCTGCTCAGACCAAGACATTACATCACTTTGACTCTCATGTTTAAAAAAAAAAAAAAAAACCATCCAGTCTACACTCAGTGACGGTTACGCAACAGACATTATTATTCTGCAGCAGCTGCAGTCCAAGGCTCTGCCAAGCCACCCACGTCAACGCTTCCCTCCCGCCGCCGCGACCCCCCCAACAATAGCGGGCCATTGTACTGCAAGCGCTCACCGTCGGTATATCTAATCAGTTTTGAAATGTTCCAAATGAAAACTCTGGATCTCCAGGTTTGTGTCTGGCACACAGTGTGTAGGCTCACTTTTATGATTCATATGTTTGGCATGTGTGGTGGTGGTTTTTGTGCTGCAGGCTTGCTGAACAGCCGCTGCTCTGGTTACGGCCCCAAGAGGAAACTGTTAGGAAATGGAAGTTTTGGTCTTTTTCAGGCTGAGGTGTGCAGGTCACTAACTGCTTTGTTGAGAGACATTTTGTTGTGTAATATGCTAATGTGGTTTTTGTGTATGATGTGTGAGGTGAGGTGCCCTGCGGTGTTGTGCCAGGCAAATGGATGAAGGGACAGATACAGGATGGATGTAGGAGGGGGGAAGAGAGAGGGACACATATACTGTAGGACCTTAACAATACTTAACTTCAGTTCCAGTCATGCAACGCCTTCAACCTTGAGGACTATTCATATAATAAAAAATAATAATATTAATATATAATAATAATAATAATAATAATAATATAATAATAATAATAGAAATACAACTTTGTCCATCCGAGTTAGTTTGGATTTTATCCACCATTTTCACCTCTACCTAAATATGTGGAGGATAATGGACGTATCAAATATGGATCAAAGAGTAGGAATTCATTGTACACAAGTCCCCAAAAAGCAGAACAAGTCCAGACTGGATAGAAAAAACTGGTGTAAGGGCTGTGAGCTCACCAGGAACAGGACAGCATTGGAACGGTGTAGATGTAAGTTTTCATTAGGTGTTTTTTCAGACAGGATAATAGATAAAGATTCACATTTCATGTGCCTTTGTGCAGTTCTAGACCATTCTAAATTTACAGATAGAGCAGGTCTAGACTGCTCTATAATTTACAGATAGAGCAGGTCCAGACCACTCTATAATGGGACTATGACTAGAATAGTAGCCGTAGTAGTTCCTGGCACAGCAGACCATAGAGGACGCTGCGCAGGGCGCGGCAGGTCAGCGCATAGCAGGGAGTGCAGCGGGACTACGGCCAAAGCTGCAATCAGGATTTTAATCCAGTCTTAGGATTTCGAGACTGTTTGGTGCTTTGCAGCCAAGCGCTTTAATTTAGCTTTCACCACTAGAAGTGTGTTAGGCAATGGCAATTAGACCTTAAAGTGGAACGACCAGTGGCACTTACTGTACCAGAGTTCTAAAATTAAAACTGGGGCAATCAGCGCCCAATATATTAATAAAAAGGCCTATACATTTTCGGGGGACATTCCAATTGAATGTATCTTGACCATGTAACTGCTGTTGTGCTGTAATGAAATGCTGAAAATTTGGGTGTCATCCTTACTTATTTTTGTGGTTAATGCATAGATTGATTAATATTCCATGGTAAATGATTAAACTGGGCCTAAAGAATAGATGTTATAAGAAAGTAAAACCATATGTAGCTTAATATTGGATACAATACTACCCAAAATGGAAAGACAACGATCATGACTATCAAAAAGCTGCTCTAACAGTAGGCGTAACATTTTTCAAAACCCTGCAAGGAGCAGGACAGTGAAGTGTTCTTACGTGCGTTGGGCGATCATAGACCATCAAGAAAAGCGAGCAAGCAGAAAACAAGCTCAAATTATTGAGACGTCAACTCTGTTTCCGCTTATCCTACACTAGGATTGCAATGTGTTTCAAATCACATTTAAAAACAGGTAGGTCCACAAAAAACCATGAACCTATTATAAGCTGGTAACATTAGGCCAGCCCCCCGGTCAAAATACATTTCCAGCGCGGTGACTGCAGTTGTATATGTTGATGCATTATACAATACTGTAAATACCCACAATATTCTCAACGCTTAGCATTTGCAGCTCAATGTTGTTGTCTTTCAGCAGGTAACCACACAATGCATGCAGTGGTAAAGAAACTTAAATTATTATGATAGAATAGAAAGAGTCTGTCTTCAACCCAAATATTCTTCTGTTTGAGTAACCTTTGTGTTGAAACCAAACCAAAATAAAAAAAATCCCAAACTTTCAAAAGCAGCCAAATGTGTCAGGCTTATTTTGGTGTAATACAAATATTAAAATATTTCCATTTGTAGAGTGGTGCAGCCATCCAAACGGTTTGTATGCATCTGTTCATTGCAAACATCATCAGTGGACGGCTCTAACAACTTCACACACTTCACAGAGGATACAGAATAGTTTTTCTAACCTGAATGTATGGTGGGAAGAATGAAGGAGACTGGGTTGAACAGGTTAAAGAAAGAAGCTCTGGAGTTGCTGGTGTTGTGAGGAGCAGGGCGGTAAAAGCCAGAGGCAGGGGGGTAAATCAGGATGTCAGAAGACTAGTGTCAGTCTAAAATCCTTGTCTCTGGGCTTACTTGTTCTGATGGAGGTGACTGGAGTTGTCACAAAGGTGAGGAGCCGGGCGGGGCTACCAGAATAAGCGTGGCGTCTCTGAAAAATTGTCAGGCGGCTCCCCCTGCTGGGCTTTTACTGTGCTCACAACAAAGAGACCCCGGCTTCCTCCCTCTCTCCCCTCTGAGATATCTCTCTTTATGTAGTCTCTCCGCTTTCTCTGCTCTGATCCATCACTCTCCCAGTATACAGCTCCTCTTTTCATTCCCAGCAAAGAGAACAAAGACAAAAGGTGCATTAGAAGAGGAGAACAGTAAGGCACCCAGGGACTCAATACAGCAGCCAAGCAGCGGCGACGGTGGGCGGGAACAACAGGGCCTGGTGGGTGGGTGGTGAAAGGGACGGGGTGAAGGTATGTGTGTGTGGATCACACGACCAAAGCCACTTTCTCCACCTGTCCTCAGCATAGACTGTATATAATGGCGGCACCCATTGGTTTGTGGACTGCCGTTTCAAAGCCAGGAGTTTGTTGATTGGCCAATTTCCATCTTGGGATTTGGAGTCAGAACTGACCATATTTAGACAAAAGGGTGGAGCTGGAGAGTATGATGTGTCTGAGCGAGTGTTGTTTTAGTTTCAATGGCGCTGCGCTAGGCTAAATGATAAAGAGGGAAAGTCAGAATATTTCAACTCTTCTGACACGAGTCATCCAGCGGAGTTTAACGTAAACCAGACCTCTGGGTACGGTCACTCTTCATGAGCATGTCCCCCCCCCCCAAGGGCACTTAGACTTCTGCTGATTTTTTTCCAGTGGTACTATATACTAGTTCAACTTCAATTCAAGTTGGAAGTTGCTTTATCGTCCCTGTGGAGTGAATTTTACAGTATGGTGTATACACGCACCCTAATTATTTATAATCATTTTTAACACGGACTAAACATGACACTTTAATAATAATTATGGTCTTTTCTTTGTTTATTTGCAAATGTTCTTATAGGTGTTATAATTTTTATTGGTATTTTGTGATTTGTTGTCTTTATACGTCTTTTTATATATTTTATTTCTTTGTTCTTGCTAAAAACTGGAACTTTCATTTCCTGCGGAGTCATCCAAAGGATCAATAAAGAGAAGTTAAAGTCTAAGTCTAAGTCTAAAAGCATTGTAGTGTTCAGGTGTATATAATTAACACATTTACAGTTATATTAGTTTAACACTGTTCAAGTTTTAACTAGCCTCTTGAGGAAATAAACGGGGCTGACACCAGATGTTGATAAAAAAATCCAAATTGATTCTGGACAGTCACAGTAATTACAGTTCCACTTTTGCACCAATGTATATTTCCCTCCATGCTACAGAGCCTGCATACAGTGTGATAATGAAGGGTTATTGGCCTGAAGAGTTTAGCAAATTTAAAGAAATTTGTGAACTTGAAGGATTCTTTTTGGCAGTTGTATCCACGTGGTTGAAATAATTTATATAGGTTTCTTTGACTAAAAGTGACGGCTAAATAAATGTAAAGGAGTGAAATTATCAAATATAGCACAGAAAAAACCCCTCTGCTGACACAGGACGAGTCATTTGGTAAAACGTCTGGAAAAAGCTAAGTGGACCTGGATTAAGACTGTTAGTCAGGGCTATTTCCAAGGTTGGAAATAACTTTTTTAACACCTAAAACTGCTTATGGACCCATTTACACAGCATCACAACAGCTACTTGTATGGGTTGGGGGTCATGGGGTATTTTTCCTCCTAGTCTTCTGGTGTGTGTGTGTGTGTGTGTGTTCTTGTTTCTCACGTAAGTGTCTGTTTGTTCTACTTAGTGTTATGTTGATAGTTCAGTTTCCTGTCTTGTCTTATCTTGCAGTTTGTTGTGCTTGTCTGATTGTTAGCCCCGCCCTAATGTGCTTCACCTGACATCTCACCTGTTCCCCATTACCTCGTTACCTTGTGTATTTAACCTCTTTGTTCCCTTTGTCTAGTGATCGTTCATTGTAAAGTATTTGTGTTTGCTGTTGGGTCCACGAGTTGTTTGGTTTTGTATAAAACGCCTTGCTGAAGCTTCCTGCCTGCAGTCAGTTGCTTTTGGGTCTCACCTACCACTCCCATAACAGAAGAACGCCAGTTATGGACCAGCCCACTAATCCGCAGCAGCAGAGGCGGAGCTGGAGGGGCTGGTGTTCTCCCTCACCCGGTTCATCGCCGAATTGGGGAAGACCACAGATGCTGAGCGTCGGAGAACTATCTGTGCCCTCATCAGGAACTCCATGGCCAGGAAACCGTGGTTTCAGAGGTTCCTGGCATGGAGAACCTCCTCCGTGGGATCTGCCGGTTTGACGAGAACCAGAAGGCCGTCGCGGACAACCCTCCGGGGAGTAGCTACTGACCAGTCCTCCCGGGGAACCACCGCGGTCCAGGCCCCACGGGCGCCGGGACCGCTTCCAGGGGGGGAACAGTTCCGCGCTTCACGGAGGGCAGCGAGAGGCAGGAGGAGAAATCACAGACGATTGCCTCCGCCGCGGAGCCCAGCTGACGATTGCCGCTGGGCGGAGCCTCAGCCAATGAGACTGCTGCGCGGAGCCAGCTGAGACTGCCGCTGCGGAGCCTCAGCCGATACGACTGCCGCCGCCGCGGACTCCCAGAGCGGACTGCTGCCGCAGCGGAGCCCCAGTCACCGACTGCTGCCGTCGATGCGGACCCTCAGCCAGCGCCTTTCAAGATTGGTTCCAGGGAGTGTTCACTGTACAGTCCCCTCCCTGGGAGCCGCTGCGGACTCCCAGCCGCCGACTGCTGCCGCCGTGGAGCCCCAGCTGACGATTGCCTCCACCGCGGAGCCCCAGCTGACAATTGCCTCCGCCGCGGAGCCCCAGCTGACGATTGCCGCTGGCGCGGAGCCTCAGCCAATGACGACTGCTGCCGCGGAGCCCCAGCTGATGAATGCCGCTGCGGAGCCTCAGCCGATTACGATTGCCTCCGCCGCGGACTCCCAGCCGCCGACTGCTGCCGCAGCGGAGCCCCAGTCAACGACTGCTGCCGCCGATGCGGACCCTCAGCCAGCGCCTTTCAAGATTGGTTCCCAGGGAGTGTTCACTGTACAGTCCTCCCTGGGAGCTGTCTCGGACTCCCAGCCTACGGCCATCACCACGGACCCACAGTCGGCAGTCGGTGCTCCCGACCCCCAGCCGGTGTCTGGGCCTCTGCCCTCCTTGGGCATGGGCTTCCGGGGTCCCTCTGGCCTCAGTTCCGGCAGTTCCCCCGGACCTGGTCCCCCCAGGCCCAGTCCCCTGGCTTCCTCCAGTCCTGCTCCCCGGGATTCCCCGGGTCCCAGGTTCCCAGGACTCCCGGCCCTCCATGTCCTGGGTTCTACTAGTCTTGGTTTCCCTGGTCTTGTATCTGTTCCTGTCTCTGCGTCTGTCCCCGTCACCGTGTTTGTTCCTGTCCCTGTCTATGTGCCTGTTCGTGTCCCTGTGCTTATCCCTGTGCCTTCATCTGTCCCCGTGCTTGTCTTAGTCCCCATGTTTGTCTCTGTCCCAGTGTTTGTCCCGGTCACCGTCTCTGTCCCTGTCTCCATTTCTGTCCCTGTTTTCCGTCCTGTCCCCGCGTCCGTCCCATCCCAATTGGTCCCTTGTCCGTAGTTATATCCTCTCTGTCCGTCCCGTCTCAGTCTGTCCCCTCTATGTCCATGCCTGTCCAATCTATCCCTGCACCTGTTCAGTCCAGGCCTATCCCGTTCCCTCACGAGTTTCCCAGTGCGCCCCCCCCGTGGGTTTTCCAGTGTCCCTAGTGTGCCCCACCGTGGGCTTCTTAGTTCCCCTTGTGCCTACTAGCTCCCTTCTCTGTGTCTCTGTCTCCCGCGTTTTTTTCTCTTTGTTTCGTCCCTCAGCCCTCTCTTTTCCAATGTCTTCCGCCCTTTCTGGGTTGTTTTCCGCTCTCTTTTGGAGTGGTTTGGTTTTTTGACATCTGGGATCTGTCTTTTGGGGGGGGTCCTGTTATGGGTTGGGGGTTATTGGGGTTATTTTTCCCTCCTAGTCTTCTGGTGTGTGTGTGTGTTGTGTGTGTGTGTGGTGGTGTGTGGTGTGTTGTGTGTGTGTGGTGTGTGTGTGTGTGTGTTCTTGTTTTCTCCCAGTAAGTGTCTGTTTGTTTTACTTCAGTGTTATGTTGATAGTTCAGTTTCCTGTCTTGTCTTATCTTGTCCAGCTTGCTTTGTGCTTGTCTGATTGTCTAGCCCCGCCCTAATGTGCTTCACCTGACACTCTCACCTGTTCCCCATTACCCTCGTACCTTGTGTATTTAAACCTCTTTGTTCCCTTTGTCTAGT
>NC_045744.1:314054-314174 GCF_008692095.1 Etheostoma spectabile
GAGACACAGAGAAGGGAGCTAGTAGGCACAAGGGGAACTAAGAAGCCCACGGTGGGGCACACTAGGGACACTGGAAAACCCACGGGGGGGGCGCACTGGGAAACTCGTGAGGGAACGGGA
>NC_045744.1:314184-323641 GCF_008692095.1 Etheostoma spectabile
CTGAACAGGTGCAGGGATAGATTGGACAGGCATGGACATAGAGGGGACAGACTGAGACGGGACGGACAGAGAGGATATAACTACGGACAAGGGACCAATTGGGATGGGACGGACGCGGGGACAGGACGGAAAACAGGGACAGAAATGTCTACATTTCCTTGGTAGAGGGGATGTCATGTAACTGTTGGGTCCTTGTAAATTCTGGAGTGTGGTCTATCTGTACAGTGTCTCGCGATAACTCTTGTTATCATGATACTATAAAATCAAATTTAATTTAAATTGAATTGAATTATCTAGCAATAAAATGTATGCCGTAAAAATGGGTTTGTGTTAATGCAATGCTAATGTTAAGTTTTTAACTGACAGTAACACTTTATTGTAGCATAACCCAACAGTCATGGGTGGGCGTAGATGTATCTTTCCCAGTCTGTGTAGGGTGTGTGTGGTGTTTGGGTGTGTGGGTGGGTGTGGCGCGCGTGTGTGCGTGGTAACGGATGTTACGGTATTCTTGGCCTTTAACTTCCTCTACGCTTCTGAAGTTATGGCAATGACAACACAGAATTTTCTCCATAAGCAACACATTTGATCAAGGTCTTTAGAAACATATAAGCCGATATTCAAATGTTTCCAAAAATGACAATACTCTTTTCGACCAATTTGAGTTACATTCTTCGGGCTTTGCATGGCAGTGTCGTCCAGTGACTTCATTTAAAAGAAATACTACAGTACTAATTTAAATAACAAAGAGATTACAGTTAATTTTGATGTTTTTAAACATGTGACTTCTTCATTACAATAGTACAACATTATAACTTTTAAGTTAAAGAATACGGTGCGCACGTGTTCTGTCCCCCATGAGGATTTAAAAGTTATGACAACAAACCTGTTTTCGTTTGTACTGTTACCTGTTGACGGACTCTTTAAATGAAGCTCTTATCTTTGCGTTTATTTCTGCTCAAAAGTCCCCTTATACACCATTTTCTAAACAGAGCCCATCCGAAAAATCCGACATTGTGTGGAGAAAGTCTTAATTAGCTTTTATTATCATCAAGTCATTGTGGCAATGGCTTTACTATCACAAATCCCTAAAGCTTAAAATGCAGACTACTATATATATATTATATATATATATAGTATATTATACCATATATGTACCATAGATTGCACAAAAACAGAAAATACTTATATATCCAGAATAGAGCATTCGTTTTTTCAACACTGAAGAGGTAAAGTGAGATAGTTTTTTTATTGGTCCCGTATATTCCTCCACCCATGTACCAAAGGTGTCATGATGTTCATGCTCTGTAATCGGGCAGTCCCCTCTGATTTACAGTATAATACGCGGCAATCCTTAACTATCTACGTTTATATTTTATGAAGGTCATCCTAGTGTTCAGGGTTGAAATATTTAGCTAGAGCTTTCCTTTCATCCTGACCACCAGCTATGGCCAATGCTGGCCGGCAAAAGCTTCTTGTTCTTTCTTTCCTCTCTTGGGTGGGCAAACCTGCTCAGCTGCTGCTCCTGGATAACTGTGTTTTCTTGGTAAGAGGAGACAAATAGTCCGTCCGAAGCTGGAGATGTAGTATAGGGGATTAAGTCCTTTCCACTACGCCCTGCACCTTCGTGCTTTCCGACATACAAAACAAACCAACAGGCTAAATGTTAGTAGTGAGTAAATATTTGACTGATTTGAACAGTAGTTGCTTATTTGTATTGTTATTGATTTAGTTCATAGGAATGATGCATATTTATAAATTGTCTTTTGTATAAAAACACCATCTAAATATGCCGAGTAGTAAAAATGTTTTGTGTTGTGTACAATTGATTTATCATTGGTGTTTGATATTTATTCTATTTGTGCAGTGTGATAAACTGCTTTTTCACATTTCGTACCGTTTTCAGCTCTCTGCAGTGCGCTGGATGCAAACTTGTTTTTGCAATCAATGAGATCAACCAGCGCAGTGACCTCCGCCACAGCTCAAGCTGGGTTTCCACATCCTGACAGTTTTGCTGACATATCTGCAACACTGCAGTCAGATTACTGTTGGTGACTTCCAGCTAAGATAGGCACCAGAGCCAATAAAGTTCATATAGACAAATGTCAGAAGAAACCTATGTCCTAATTTAGGCTGTGCGCCAAAAACATCCTATTTCCCCACCAGTAATCATCGTAATGCTGCTTCTGTTTGCCTTTGGCTCTGCTTAGCTCTTCCATATACCTCTGGTGAACTACCTGCCGTCGTGAACTTTTTTTTCATGAATGTTAATACTTTACATTATACTGTTTTTCTCTTTGATAGTGCCCTATCGTTGCCATGTCATTGCGTAACCGTGAAACAAGTATAAAAAAGTATATTTAAATGCAAAGCCCTAAATCGGTTTTCCTGAAAAGTACCTTTTTCAGATATCCACGTTTTTTTTTCCCCTAAATGTTAAAAAGATTTTTTTTTAAAGATATATTATACTCCTTCATGCTGATTGTTTAAGTGCCTAGATTCCAACACTATTTTAATTTCAAATACATTTAAAACTCTGCACCACTGATTGCTTGTAAGACAGTAGTATTTTGTGGGTGAACCTTTGATTATGCTTAACGGCTTTTCAGTAAGTCAAAGTGTGCAGAGGTTAATTATTGTTTCTTAATACCAGGTTAGGCTATTTGTGCATCCTGCGGCGTCTGCGTACCAAAGAGGATGTCCCCACATTCATGCGCACCATAACCCATGCCACCTTCCAGATAGAGCCCTGGCCCAGCTGGTTTAACACTTTGGGCTGGACCTGGTGGGGGTCATTGGAGAATCTGATTTTCCCTTGGCCATCCAGCTCTTCTGCATGAGTCGGAGGCAGTACGGTGTTGTGCGGCCTCCACTCACTTCTAAACCCCGGTAGTCCTGACTCAGCGCTCAGATGAGCCTTTCTGATTTCATTCAGGTATTGAGGGTTAATGCCATTTCCACGTGGGCCAAATAACATGCAACAAAAATAACACCTGCAATAAATGTATCTTTTTTTAAATATGAATCTTATAATTGTCAATCATTGTTATGTTGTGGCTGAAAGTTTTGATTAAACTCCACACTTAGAACTAAGATTTAAATTATCTCTTTTTTTTTGTCTTTATACAAAAGAACCAATTACAAATATTAAAAATGTGACCACATTGGCCTGCTATATTCTGACTTCACTGAAAATTATAGTTCATTAATTGATACTATTAATCCCCCCACCTCATACGAATCCCCCCCCCCCCCCCCCCCCCCCAAACAAGTCTATTACATTGAAGTAAAATACTAGACTAATGACATATAATTAAATCATTCTTGTTTGCCATTTTCTGTCTTAGCTTTGATTGTGTTCAGGTTGCTGGTGTTTTTGTGTTATGAAAAAATTATACGTTACAAAAATATTTTAAAAAGTGTCACATCTCTGTAAGAAGATACACAGATGGACACAACTCCAAGATGCCAACGTCATGAAAAATTACCTTGACATTCTTTAACACTTTTCTGACACAATATTTAGAAACATTGATCGCTCATTGATCGGACGAAATTTGTCATATAACCATGTTTTTACTAATTATGTATTCTTTGTGCATCCCCCTGTACCGTGTCCTTGTTATTAAGTGCAATAACCTTTGGTAGCAGGCTTGAATGTGAATCTGAAGTTCTGTTGAAATTCATTAAATTGACAGAATTTTCACTCTTCAATGTCCCATCCTCTAAGGTCATCATTATTTCTGTAGTGATTTTCAGAAATGAATTGGAAATCTAAAAGAGGGTCCAGCGTAGGATATAACCGGCCTTCAGTTGATAGCTAGTGGAGGCTTTGGACCACTCCAAAACCGTCTGGGCGAGTTTGGGGATCTACTGACTGGAACATAGGAATTTGGCCTTCAAGGAGTTGATGTGATCCCCAGGCTGACACAACACCTCATGAGTCTCAAACAATCCGTAGTCATAATCAGCTTTTCGTGCATAATTTGGAAGCGTTGTTGTACCCCTGCCGACTGAACGGATCATGAACAGCCACTCTCACAGGGACAACACTACCTTAACAGTTGCCATGTAAAGGAACTGAAGATTTAAATGATGTTTACCACTATTTTGGATGTGCACGTAAGAGTGTCATATAATGTCTACAAGGCCTTTGTATTTTGTGCCCATGCTTTCCGATATGATTAACTGCATAGACGGACAAGGACCTTTACCTAATGCACCGGTGCAGACCCCAAAGCGTTAACCTGGCAGTTGCGAATAATTATTAGTGGTAAAAAAGAAAACAAAAAAAAAGAATTTGTCAAGTGCACCATGTTTGTGTTCGATAACCTTTTCCCTTGCGTCCTCAGCTACTTCACTACATCAAGCGTGCAAATTTTGTCTGCACGGGGAGAAAGTCCATCTTTGATCAAAATGGTGACCCACTCGCTTATGAGATCTCTAAAATTGCAAAAGACCTACGGCTCTCTACATTGGGAAAATAGGTTTCTATTCTATGATGCCTCCTCGCCCGCTGGACGCAGCCTGGTCCAAAGGACCGGTGGATTCATGGCCTGTTGGGAAGCAGTTTGTTCTCTACAAACAGGCTTGAGAAGACCATGTTTCACCTCTTAGGCTGTTGTAGAACTGTTGGTCAACACATCAGCTAATGTGTTCCTAATATTGTGCAGATATTTATTGGTAAACAACAGAGGCACATACACCCTTTAAATAAACTTCAAGCTGCACAGCAATTGCATGTGAATGTTGCACAATCAACTCTAATGATAATCAACCCATTATGATTGTCATTAACATATTCCATTAAGTTGGTGGCTATGAGAGCTCAGTGCCTATAGTTTATGAACTTAGCGACAAGAAAGTACTTTCACAATCGTCACCAAGTCATGTCCCAAGGACAAACTAATTGCAAATTCTAAAATATGTTTTAAAATGAGTCAAAATTCGGTTTTGACTAAATGAATACTATTTCTAAATTTATGACAACTCTTTCTAAAATGTAGAACAAGCTGTTACCAAATTTGTTAACTAGTGTACATCCTCGTTCCCGGTTATGGGTTATGAAAGTAATATGTAATAGCAGTTTAACATAATGTTAGCCTGTTTTCAAATTAGTGTGTGTAGTTAGCCAGAATTAGATTTCAAATTGCCAGCCAAACCAAAAGACTACACTGTTTTTGGTTTTTTCTCTATTAGCAGGGTTTTTGGTAAATGTGGGCCATGTGTTTTCAATGGTATATTTTAATCCTTTGGCTTTGTTTTTGTTTATTTTCAGTGCTACTGTCTTTCTAATGTTGAGTTAGTTCTAATGTGACTAAACGAATTGTTCTGTGCAAGATTGTCCCTTAGAGTTTTCCCCACATTCCTCTCGTTAAGGTGCAGATGTCTATGCACTTCTCTGAAACGCTGAGACCCAAACGCATTGTTTTCTATGCAGCCTGATTCGTTTTTGTCCACTAATCTGTTAACCAATCGCTGTCTATAACAAAGACAGCCAAGAAACCCAACCCTTCACACAGAAGCAAAAAATAACACTATCAACAGTTTATAGAGGCAAAAAATGGATATAAACGTCCCCTTCTGTGTACAATGAATCAATAGATTTAAATTACGTAACCATTTTCACCACTGCCATGAGATTTGGGTTTGGGGAGTTGCCAACACGGACCGTAAATTGAACTAGTGCTCTAGCCCGCAAGCTAAACTTTGGGGCTTATTGTTTGTTTGATTATTGCACAAACCATACCACTAATTGTCAAATAAATCCTCGATATCTCCAACACAAGCAAGAGCTCGCAAGTGATTGTTTTGCCTGCATATTTTTTTTTTATATCGAATTTATTTATTCAATTTTTTTCCCCATGGTATATTCAGATCTTGCAATACAACTCAGTATCTCGCAAACAAGTCAAGCTCTCGCAAAAGTGATTGTCCCCGTACATATTTTTTTTTGTAATTTTGTTTAAATTAAAAAGAAAAAAAAATCCTTTTTTTTTCTCTGTGCACCTCAGGTTCTCCGTAGTAAACCCCTTACACCAAATCATACATCAAAAGAGAGTATTTTAAACAGAGTTTAAAATGTGTCTGGAGAGTGGGACTTTAAGTAGACCAAGCAGACACTAGCTACATTTTTGAATTGACTATAGTTGAAGGGAATTCAGTGTGCAAATAGTATTTTACAGATGAAATTTAATTAATTGTATTGACTTAATGCAACTTCAAATTCCAAGATTAATTCCTAAAACATCAAATTACGCAAAACAAAATGCAGCAATTATTGGTCATAAGCAACAGCCCATATTTTTTGTTTGGGGAATATAAGATGCCCATGGCAATTTAAAAAATCAGGTTGTTATCTCCTCAAATCTCCTTATGTTGAAAAAATGTTGTAAGTCACAAATTGGAAGAATAGATTAGTTGAAACCAGCTTTCATAGATCACACTGGACTTTTAGCTTTAGTTTGTATCTATCTACATAATATTTATAACACAGCAGTGACCTGTCTAATATTAATTAAATCAGTGTCCTTTTCTGAGGGCTGAACTTTGCCTCTCAGCGTCCCGTCTGTATGCATCAACGTTGTCCTCCAGTTTCCCCGCATTCGCCAGGAGAATGGGGAACCCCTCTGCTGTTTTGACTGTGGTACCCTGTGCTGAGGAGAAAGTTAGTAATACGACTGGTGTTGTTTCTGTTCTTTCTTTTATAATCATCACCCTTCCCTTGTGTGCTGACCTGCTCTGTCTACATGTGGCCCTTCTTTACCTAAAATTATCTTCTCTTTTCCCATCGCCAATTTTTAGAGTGCTCACGTTGCGCGAGAAACACATGGCCCAATAAATGACAGAGATCTCTGCACCTAAAGACTATTGCTTTTCCCCTGTCTTATACCCTGAATAATTGTAGGTGCTGTGTTTTGTATCTGTCCTCGAGTTGCTTTCTCTTTCCATCCTCGCCATATTGTTCAAATACAAGACACCGCCATTGGTTTCGGGCCAACAATATGAATTGAGCTTCCTTCTCTGGTGTTTCTTGCTGTCCTGCTTCCTTGTGGCTGCTGTTCTTGGTGACCTACAGACTGCTTTGGCCGTATGAGGGACCCAGCGTTGGAATCAGAGTTTTCTCTATGCATTTCGTGCCTCCTGCCAGACAGTTGTTCCCTAATGTCTTTCAGGTCCACACTGCAGAAGTAATGTCATGAGTGTTTTGGACCCAACCAGCAGAGAGCAAGTTCCTTCTAGGAACAGCTGTTCAGGTATAAACACTTTCCGCAATCACGCTATACATCTCTTTTCAACTTGTTGATTTAAAATGAACATCGCTGTTTTTCTTTTTCCCTCTGCTCATGTAATAATCTGTTTTATTGGCTGCTCACCAGTTCCACCTCCATGCAACAACACCAGAGCACATAGTGCTACCATTCATCATTGAGTGTGTACTGGTTTCCGATTTGGCTTCTGTTTTGTTCTTGGATACATCGGCATCTTGGCTTGCATGTGCTTCTATGGCATGTTTTTGGCTCTGAATTTGCCTGTACTTTCATTCGGCCAAGTTCATCACTACTGCTGATATTCTTCACAGTGGGGATGACTTTTATTCCAGTTATGTGAGCACAGCATGGAAATATACAGTTGCTGTCCATATTTTTGCTATTTTAGCCTCAGCTTTTGGCCTCCTGTTTTAGATTTTTGCTCCAAAGGCTATGTTATCATGCTAAAACCAGAAACACCGCAAGAAAACATGTTAACAAAAAGCAAATCTCAGTGCGCTGCTAAATAATTTTAACATGTATCAAGCACTTTGCAATAAATATATCTTTGTTTTGAAATTCAATAAAGCACAATTTTAGAAATGCTGTTGCCTCAATGCTACTAACACATTTACACATTCACCATAATGCATACTACACTATGGATTCACATCAATCAGTGATTTTTCCTTTGGATATCATATATTTTAGTCTTTTACAATCCGGCAATCTTGCCCATGCAGATGACCCCATAGCATGTTCTACAACCCCGTGAATCTTATTTCTAGTCCAGTCACCTTGAGGCCGATTTCATCTCCTCTGTGACAGACCCTGACAGCCCTTTGCCAAACGGTGGGCTGGCCTGCAACCTCAACATCCCACCTTTCAGTGGGCCTCGCCCTAAATTCTAGATTTGGGCCCCAAAACATCAAGACCACCCACCTGGCATGTCGTGTCCAAGGCCCAGCCCCCATGCCTGGCCCCTTCACTGTAATCTTAGCCCAACACAATTTAAACTTCAAAGTTTTATAAATTACGGGGCCCTTATTATTGCTTTTATTATGAGTTGTGGTTATTACATGTCGTTAGCTGATGCTTGTTGATGGGAGTTGGTGAGTATGACCCCAAAGCAACTGACTGCGGCAGGAAGCTTCAGCAAGGCGTTTTAATGAGCAATCGACACTGAACTTGACGTGGACCGCAACAGCAAACCCAAATACTTTACAATGAACGAGCACTAGACAAAGGGAACAAAGAGGTTTAAACACACAGGTAACGAGGTAATGGGGAACAGTGAGAGTCAGGTGAACACATTAGGGCGGGGCTAGACAATCAGACAGCACAAGCAAGCTGGACAAGATAAGACAAGACAGGAACTGAACTATCAACATAACACTGAAGTAAAAAAGACACTTACTTGGGAGAACAAACACCAAACACACACACACCATGATGGGAAAAATAACCCCAATAACCCCAAACCCATACCAGGACCCCCCCCAAAGACAGATCCCAGATGTCAAAAAACCAAACACTCCCAAAAGAGACGACACAACCCAGAAAGGGCGGAAGACAGAAAAAGGGGCTGAGGGACGAAACAAGAGAAAAAACGGGAGACAGAGACACAGAGAAGGGAGCTAGTAGGCACAAGGGGAACTAAGAAGCCCACGGTGGGGCCACTAGGGACACTGGAACACCCGGCGCACTGGAAACTCGTGAGGGAACGGATAGGCCTGGACTGAACGGTGCAGGGATAGATTGGACAGGCAGGACATAGAGGGGACAGACTGAGACGGGACGGACAGGGAATAACTACGGACAACGGGACCAAGGTGGATGGGACGGACGCGGGGACAGGACGAAAACAGGGACAGAATGGAGACAGGGACAGAGACGGTGACCGGGACAAACACTGGGACAGAGACAAACATGGGGACTAAGACAGCACGGGGACAGATGAAGGCACAGGGAAAAGCACAGGACAAAACAGGACCATAACAGGACAGAACGAACACGGAGACGGGAAGACTCAGACGGAACAGATCCAAACGGGCAGACTAGTGAACCCAGGACATGGGGGGCTGGGATTCCTGGGACCTGGGACCCGGGGAATCCCGGGGAGCAGGACTGGAGGAAGCCAGGGGACTGGGCCTGGGGGGACCTTCCGGGGAACTGCCGAACTGAGGCCAGGGGACCCCGAAGCCCATGCC
>NC_045744.1:323666-340158 GCF_008692095.1 Etheostoma spectabile
GACGGTGACCGGGACAAACACTGGACAGAGACAAACATGGACTAGACCAAGCACGGAACAATGAAGGCACGGATAACACAGGGACACGAACAGGACCTAGTACAGGGACAGGAACAACACGGTGACGGGGACAAGCAGAGACAGGAACAGATACAAGACCAGGGAAACCAAGCTAGTAGACGACCCAGGACATGGAGGCCGGGATCCTGGGAACCTGGGACCCGGGAATCCGGGGAGCAGACTGAGAAGCCAGGGGACTGGGCCTGGGGGACCAGGTCCGGGGAACTGCCGAACTGAGGCCAAGGGACCCCGGAAGCCCATGCCCAAGGAGGGCAGAGCCCAGACACCGGCTGGGTGCGGAGCACCGACTGCGACCTGTGGGTCCGTGTGGATGCCGTAGGCTGGGAGTCCGAGACAGCTCCAGGGAGGACTGTACGTGAACACTCCCTGGACCCATCTTGAAAGGCGCTGCTGAGGTCCGCACGGCGGCAGCAGTCGTTGATGGGGCTCCGCTGCGGCAGCATCGGCGGCTGGGAGTCCCGCGCGAGCAATCGTAATCGGCTGAGGCTCCGCAGCGGCATTCATCAGCTGGGCTCCGCGGCAGCATCTCATGGCTGAGGCTCCGCGCCAGCGGCAATCGTCAGCTGGGGCTCCGCGGTCGGAGGCATTGTCACGGGGCTCCGCGGTGGAGGCAATCGTCAGCTGGGCGCCACGCGGCAGTCGGCGGCTGTGGTCCGCAGCGGCTCCCAGGGAGGACTGTACAGTGAACACTCCCTGGGAACCAATCTTGAAAGGCGCTGGCTGAGGTCCGCATCGACGGCACGTCGGTGACTGGGGCTCCGCTGCGGCCGCAGTCCGCGCTGGGAGTCCGCGGCGGCGGCAGTCTAATCGGCTGAGGCTCCGCAGCGGCAGTCACAGCTGGGGCTCCGCGGCAGCAGTCGTCATTGGCTGAGGCTCCGCGCCAGCGGCAATCGTCAGCTGGGGCTCCGCGGCGGAGGCAATCGTCTGTGATTTCTCCTCGTCCCTCGTGCCCTCCGTGAAGCGCGGAACTGTTCAGCCCCCTGGGAAGCGGTCCCCGGCGGCCCGTGGAAGGCTGGACCCGCGGTGGTTCCCGGGGAGGACTGGTCAGTAGCTACTCCCCGGAGGTTGGTCCCGGACGGCCTTCTGGTTCTCGTCAAACCGGCAGATCCCACGGAGGAGGTTCTCCTGCCAGAACCTCGATGAACCACGGTTTCCTGGCCATGGAGTTCCTGATGAGGGCACAATAGTTCTCCGCGCTCAGCATCTGTGTCTTCCCCAATTCGGCGATGAACCGGGTGAGGGAGAACACCAGCCCCTCCAGCTCCGCTCTGCTGCTGCGATTAGTGCTGGGGTCCATAACTGGCTCGTTCTTCTGTTATGGGAGTGGGTGAGGTAGGACCCAAAAGCAATGACTGCAGGCAGGAAGCTTCAGCAAGGCGTTTTAATGAACAAAACACAACAGAACTGCCGTGACCGCAACAGCAAACACAAATACTTTACAATGAACGATCACTAGACAAAGGAACAAAGAGGTTTAATACACACGGTAACGAGGTAATGGGGAACAGGTGAGATGTCAGTGAAGCACATTAGGGCGGGGCTAGACAATCAGACAAGCAACAAGCAAAGCTGGACAGATAACAAGACAGGAAACTGAACTATCAACATAACACTGAGTAACAAACAACACTTACTGGGGAGAAACAAGAACACACACACACAACCACACACCAAGACTAGGAGGGAAAAATAACCCCAATGACCCCCAACCCATAACAAGTAGCTGTTGTGATGCTGTTGTAAATTCCTAAGCAGTTTTAGGTGTTAAAAAAAGTTATTTCCAACCTTGGAAATAGCACCTTGACTAAACAGTCTTAATCCGAGTCCACTTAGCTTTTTCCAGAGCGTTTTACCAATGACTCGTCCTGTGTCAGCAGAAGGGGTTTTTTCTGTTGCTATATTTGATAATTTCACTTCCTTTACATTTATTAGCCGTCACTTTTAGTCAAAGAAACCTATAATAAATTATTTCAACCACGTGGATACAACTGCCAAAAAAAATCCTTCAAGTTCACAAATTTCTTTAATTTGCTAAACTGCTTCAGGCCAATAAACCCTTCTTATCACACTGTAGGCAGGCTCTGTAGCATGGGGAAATATACATTGGGTGGCAAAAGTGGAACTGTAATTACTGTGATCTGTCCAGAACAATTTGGATTTTTTATCAACATCTGGTGTCAGCCAGCGTTTATGTCCTCAAGAGGCTAGTTAACTTGAACAGTGTTAAACTAATATAAACTGTAAATGTGTTAATTATATCCCCTGAACACTACAATGCTTTTAGACTTAGACTTAGACTTAGACTTCTCTTTATGTCCTTTGGGATGCCTCCGCAGGAAATTGAAAGTTCCAGTTTTTAGCAAGAACAAAGAAATAAAAATAGATAAAAAACAGTATAAAGACAACAAAATCAACAATACCAATAAAAATTATAACAACTTAAGAACATTGTCAATAAACAAGAAGACCATAATTATTATTAAAGGTCAGTGTTTAGTCCAGTGTTAAAAATGATTATAAATAATTAGGGTGCGTGTATACCACCATACTGTAAAATTCACTCCACAGGGACGATAAAGCAACTTCCAACTTGAATTGAAGTTGAACTAGTATATAGTAGCCACTGGAAAAAAATCAGCAGAAGTCTAAGTGCCCTTGGGGGGGGGGGGACAGCTCATGAAAGAGTGACCGTACCCAGAGGTCTGTGTTTACGTTAAACTCCGCTGGATGACTCGTGTCGAAGAGTTGAAATATGCTGACTTCCCTCTTTTAGCATTTAGCCTAGCGCAGCGCCATTGAAACTAAACACAACACTCGCTCAGACCCATCATACTCTCCAGCTCACACCCTTTTGTCTAATATGGTCATGTTCTGACTCCAAAATACCAAGATGGAAATTGGCCAATGCAACAAACTCCTGGCTTTGAAAGGCAGTCCACAAAACCAATGGGTGCCGCCATTATATACAGTCTATGCTGAGGACAGGTGGAGAAAGGGTGGCTTTGGGTCGTGTGATACACACACACATACCTTCACACCCGGTCCCTTTCACCACCCACACCACCCAGCCCTGTTGTTCCCGCCCACCTCGCCGGCTGCTTGGCTGCTGTATTGAGTCCCTGGTTGCCCGTACTGTTCTCCTCTTCTAATGCACCTTTTGTCTTTGTTCTCTATTCTGGGAATGAAAAGAGGAGCTGTATACTGGGGAGAGTGATGGATCAGAGGCAGAGAAAGCGAGAGAGCTACATAAGAGGAATAGCTACAGAGGAGAGAGGGGAGGAAGCCGGGGTCTCTTTGTTGTGAGCCAGTAAAAGCCCAGCAGGGGGACCCCTTACAATTTTTCGAGACGCCACGCTTATTCTGGTAGACCGCCCGGCTCCTCACCGTTGTGACAACTCCAGTCACCTCCATCAGAACAAGTAAGCCCAGAGACAAAGATTTAGACTGACACTGAGTCTGCTGACATTCCTGATTTACCCACCTGCCTCTGGCTTTTACCGCCCTGCTCCTCAACAACACCAGCAACTCCAGAGCTTCTTTTCTTAACCTGTTCAACCAGTCATCCTTCATTCTTCCCACACATACATTCAGGTTGAAAACTATCTGTATCCTCTGTGAATGTGTGAAGTTGTTAGAGCCGTCCACTGATGATTTTTTTGCAATGAACGATGCATACAAACCGTTTGGATTGCTGCACCACTCTATCAATGGAAATATTTTAATATTTGTATTACACCAAAATAGCCTGACCACATTTGGCGCGTTTGAAAGTTTGGGATTTTTTTTATTTTGTGTTAGGTTTCAACAAAATAGGTTACTCAACAACGAATATTTGGGTTGAAGACAGCTCATATTCATATTCTATCATATAATTTAAGTTTCCTTTACCACTGCATGCATTGTGTGGTTACCTGCTAAGACAACAACATTGAGCTGCAAATGCTAAGCGTTGAGAATAGTGGGGTATTTTACAGTATTGTATAATGCATCAACATATACAACTGCAGTCAGCCGGCGCTGGAAATGTATTTTGACCGGGGGGGCGGCCTAATGTTACCAGCTTATAATAGTTTCATGGTTTTTTGTGGACCTACCTTTTTTAAATGTGTTTGAAACACATTGCAATCCTAGTGTAGGAATAACTGGGAAACAGAGTTGACGTCTCAATAATTTTGAGCTTGTTTTCTGCTTGCTCGCTTTTCTTGATCGGTCTATGATCGCCCAACGCACGTGAGAACACTTCACTGTCCCTGCTCCTTTGCAGGGTTTTGAAACATGTACTACCTACGTTAGAGCAGCTTTTTGATAGTCATGATCGTTGTCTTTCCATTTTGGGTAGTATTGTATCCAATATTAAGCTACATATGGTTTTACTTTCTTATAACATCTATGTCTTTAGGCCCAGTTTAATCATTTAACCATGGAATATTATAATACAATCTATGCATTACCCGAAATAAGTAAGGATAGCACCCAAATTTATCAGCATTTCATTACAGCACAACAGCAGTTACATGTCAAGATACATTCAATTGGAATGTTCCCAGAAATGGATAGGCCTATTTTATTAATATATTGGGCGTGATTGTCCCCAGTTTTAATTTTGAACTCTGGTTACAGTAAGTGC
The DNA here is from genome assembly GCF_008692095.1 of Etheostoma spectabile. NCBI lineage: Eukaryota > Metazoa > Chordata > Actinopteri > Perciformes > Percidae > Etheostoma > Etheostoma spectabile. The sequence goes on from NC_045744.1 coordinate 328,375, forward strand.
CACTGGTCGTTCCACTTTAGTCTAATTGCCATTGCCTAAACCACCTTCTAGTGGTGAAAGCTAAATTAAAGCGGCTTGGCTGCAAAGCACCAAACAGTCTCGAAACTCTAAGACTGGATTAAAATCCTGATTGCAGCTTTGGCCGTAGTCCCGCTGCACTCCCTGCTATGCGCTGACCTGCCGCGCCCTGCAGCGTCGCCTGCTATGGTCTGCGTGCCAGGAACTACTAGGCTACTATTCTAGTCATAGTCCCATTATAGAGTGGTCTGGACCTGCTCTATCTGTAAATTATAGCAGCGTCTAGACCTGCTCTATCGGTAAATTATAGATGGTCTAGAACTGCCAAAGGCACATGAAATGTGAATCTTTATCTATTATCCTTGTCTGAAAAAACACCTAATGAAAACTTACATCTACACCGTTCCAATGCTGCCTGTTCCTGGTGACTCACAGCCCTTACACCAGTTTTTTCTATCCAGTCTGGAACTTGTTCTGCTTTTTGGGGACTTGTGTACAATGAATTCCTACTCTTTGATCCAATATTGATACTCCATTACCCCACAGTATTTAGGTAGAGGTGAAAACTGTAGTAAAATCCAACTAACTCAGGATGGACAAGGTTGTATTTCTATTATTATTATTATTATTATTATTATTATTATTATTATTATTATTAATATTATTATTATTTTATTATGAATTAGTCTCTAAGGTTGAAGGCGTTGCATGACTGGAACTGAAGTTAAGTATGGTATAAGGTCCTAGCAGTATATGTGTCCCCTCTCTCTTCCCCTCCTACACCATCCTTTATCTGTCCCTTCATCCATTGCCTGGCAGCAACACCGCAGGGCACCCACCTCACACATCTACACAAAAACCACATTAGCATATTACAACAACAAAATGTCTCTCAACAAAGCATGTTAGTGACCTGCACAGCCTCAGCGCTGAAAAAGACAACAAACTTCCATTCCTAACAGTTTCCTCTTGGGGCCGTAACCATGAGCAGCGGCTGTTCAGCAAGCCTGCAGCACAAAAACCACACCACACTGCCAAACATATGAATCATAAAAGTGCCCTACACACTGTGTGCCAGACACAAACCTGAGATCCAGAGTTTTCATTTGGAACAGTTCAAAACTGATTAGATAATACCGACGGTGAGCGCTGTGCAGTACAATGGCCCGCTAGTGGTGGGGGGGGTCAGCGGCGGGCGGAGGAGAGCTTGCGTGGGTGGCTTGGCAGAGCCTTGGACTGCAGCTGCTGCAGAATAATAATGTCTGTTGCGTAACCGTCACTGAGTGTAGACTGGATGTTGTTTTTTTTTTTTTTTAAACATGAGAGTCAAAGTGATTATGTCTGTGTCTGAGCAGAGGGGTCATATCAAAGAGCTGCCACTAGGAGAGAGAGTGGCCTGAACGGGCACAACATGAGGAGGAGGAGGATGCTGGGCCCCATGTAGACTGATGAGGCCAGATGTGTGAACACTGCAAAAGATTTACATCTTTATAGTATTAAGTCTTAAATTTTTATGCTCTTGAAACAATGGTAACAATCTGCCATAAACCATTTTGATTTAACTTCTTTTGGTACAAAGCACATCATGTACTGTGTGTGCAGTCATCACAATCAGCTGCTGCTGTAAAAGCTTCATTTAGGCCCCAATGAGTGTCTTAAACCAAATTTGATAAGTCTCTAAGCTAATGGGAATATTTCAGTCTGTTAAGTACAAATTAAATTAGTTTTATCAAATGAGTTTCAGTATCTTGAACAATAGAAGTGAAAGCTTGTATCAACTTATCTTATTCATGATCTTCAGTATCTGGTTTTTTTGTGCCTATAAATCACAATTCTCTTCCCTCAAAGATCAGTTTTTTATGAGCTAATGACACACATATCATGTTTGTGGCACACAACATGATTCATTACTTTTTGGTCCCATAACAAAAAAATTACATTTTTGATATGCACTTTAGTTTGGGTTTAAGGGATGCAGCATGTTGATGGCTCTTGAACCTGAAGGCCTCAAGTTCCAACAGTAACTACAGACATGCAGAGATGTAGAAAGCCCGCTCTGCTTCTTTGGGACGGTGATGCCGAGGTTTTTTACGAGGTTTGAAGTCGACGGGATGCCTTTGTGCCAGCTGCCTGGGTGGCAGAGGCCGCACAAGATATGTTATCAACTCAACATGATATCCCCTCATCACACACAGAGACTCCACCTGCACCCCCTGATAATCACTTCAAAATGTGAGAAATATATTTGGGCTCATACCTTGGAGGAGAAAAATGAGCCAACTCTCTTTTTGAATTTATGTTTCTTTGGCTGCTCAGTTTGTTCAAACGCGGGTAGATATTGCAATGTGGAACACAGCAGGTGCAGCATAGAGCATGACAGCATGTCCTAAAATTCATAGCTATAGAGATGTTTTCTTATTTTTTTTCTAATACAAGCACTTAGCTCCACCATTGTTCCCCTTTGGGAATCATTCATTTGACCCTTCTGATTAGTTTGTTAGTGCACCTTAATGTTCCAACATTTATAACATTACTACTGCCAAAGTGAATGTCAGCTAGGTGCTCTTTGTGTTTTTCTTTGATACCGACCTCAAGGTCCCATAAACCCATTTGAACAAAACAGTAATTAAAAAAAATTGCAAGTCTGGGAATGTCAAATGAAGGCTGTTTAATCTAACGGTTTGAAAACACCTCTTTTGACGGTTGGTGAGACACCTCTATGAAAATGGAGTTTGTTAGACCATAATAGGGATGGTTGATATGGCCAAAATCTTCTATCCTCTTGTATTACGAAATGAATACAACGTGAAAGGATCAGAACATAAAGCATCGTCAAAATAATTATTTTTTTATATTATATAATAATATATATATATATACACACCTATATTAATATTGCTGTAACGCATTTTCCCACTTTGTAATAAAGATATAAACAATGTATATGATTTACATTTTATATTGTCATTTTGCCCAGCCCTCACAAGAGAGAAATATTTATTCTACATGTTTTTTTTTCTCAGTTGTAATGTTTCTCATTTCAGTTTAAATTTGAATGCATACTTTCGAAAGTAACTACGTATATATACACACACATACATACATATAACTACATACACCACACTATATTACTAGGTAAATGTAGCATTTGTCCAAAGCTAGAGTGGTTTCTCTTTTCTCTATTGTTCTTATTCTTGTGTTGCTTATTTGACATCATTGAATGTTTAAAACACAGGACAGTTAGTCTGTTGTGTCATGTTTTTGGAGAGCGGACCCACAGAATGCCAAAAAACTTACAAACAAATGGTGCAACAATTTAAATCCATCAACCTGAAACAACAACCCCTTTTCTGAATCCATGAAAACGTTGGACGTTGTGTCTCTGCCAGCTGCTTTAGCATGGACCTGCTCCATTAATGATGTCACCATATTTTATACAGCGTTGTTACAGTAGCAGTCACTTCCTATAGCAGAGCACAATACTTACCTGGAGGGGAACCCAGTAATGTATCTTCCTGCCGGGCCTTTAGTCTGATTACAGCAGGAAAAACCAAGGTTAATCCCATGGGGAGAATCCGCTCTGCCTGTGACCCCCCACTTGTCCCTGTCGCTCCCTCAGTCTTTCAATTCAAGTGGCTTTATGTCGTGAATGTTGGATGAACTGGGGTAAACATGCACCTAAAACCATGCAGATGTCTTTCTGTCCTTTTCCTGCCCTGTTTGGTTCTCTTCTTGCCTTTTTCTCACCACCCCACTTTCTGTTACCCTCAATTTACATCCATCACATCTACATGCTTTGCATCACCATACGTCGACTCAAAACATAAATGGATTATAAACTGGCTGCTGAAATTGCGTTCACTCACCTGAGAATCAGTATGAGTGTCCTCTGTTGATGCCCAAAATCCTTCATCCCCGACCCCCCTTCTTCATTTCCCGCGTGCTTAAATGCCGCCAGACGCATTACTTTGAGATCTAAGAGGTTATCTTGCAGTGGTTTGGGAATTGCAACAGCCTAGACCGCCACAGGTTAAAGCTTTTTTCATGCCCCACGTATGTCTGAGCTTTAATGAGCACAACTCTTTTTCTCCCTCTGTCTGAAAAACACCCTGCACGTGGAAAGGAGGTGCCAGCATGTCTCTGTAAACCTGCTGTGTATGTGTGTGTGTGTTTACAGGGGTGGTGGCCCCGCTGTGACCTTCCAGTGAGCCCAAACACGCACAACGTCAGCACCGCAGATGTGGCCTACGTGGCTGGTAGGTTCTCCTTGAGTCATTTTGCCTTTATACTGACAGAAAAAAACAAGCCATTTCAATGGCTTTGCAGCCACCTGGGGCCTCAGATGAACATTTTTCAAAATGTATGACACCTCTAAAATGTACACCACCACAAAAATGTGCCCACACCGGCACTCTATAGGTTTTACTATTGCATTAAGTTTAGTTTAAGTATTAGTTATTGAACCATTTTAAAAAAGGTTGCAAGCGGATTTGCCTTTGTGTCGCAAATCTCCAAGCGGACATTGTTTGTTTGGTTCCATTTGGAGACTTGGGACGTGTGTCTTAAACCACATGCTAGAAAAACAAAAAGACAGAATTTTCTTTGTATTTTGGAAATTATTGTTTCATTAGGGCCTTTTGCAAATATAAAAGGACACATGATTGGCCTCACCTTGTTTTGCCAACACTCATCGTTTACCTTACATAGTTCAGTTAGCTAAGGGGGGGGTATAGATAGGCTACCAGCAGCCAGTATGCATTGCATGCAAGACCACATGAAAGGGGGACTTTTTGCTTTCGAGACTGAGGCCGGCCCTGTAATGAATGATGCTTTAGATCTGGCCTACACTGCTCATATGGATCCAGGTCCACCCCCCCATACCCACACCAACAGAATCTTATAAGCTAGGGCTGCTCACATTTGACTTGTCAAAACACAGCTGATTGGTCACACTCATCTCTTATGTGGCGGAATAAAACATAAATGACTGCCTCTGAATGGTTGAGGTTCAATAATTCAGTAGTAGGAATCAAACGATTAAGAGTCACTTTCACATGATCAGTTAAAATCAAGGTCATGCTCAGGGTTTTGTAGGAGTTAGATTGGGGTGGGATCGTTACTTCCTTCATCTTTGTTAACCAGATCATCTCATTTGACATAAGGTTTCCTACTGAACAACCCAGTCTCACAGCAGTTTTGTGAAATGTTTCACATCATTTAATCCCTTAATTCATGTACACGGAACACATTTATCTAGTTCTTCTGGTCATGGTCAGCATTTTTAATTTTTTTATCATTAATGTCTTTAGATAGGGGTAAGTATAGTCCTCGCATCACCAGATCTACCTCCACAGAGCGTGGAGTTACACCTGGCTACACCACCCACACACAAAAAAAATGATCGGGGTTGTTTTCTTTAAACCAATCCCAATGGTCTTGGGGGGGTGCTAAACCCAGACGTGGCGACGTGGCCTCTGCTCAATAGTCTTAGGAGGAACATTTCCATCCCCTAAAGAGAACACCACAGCCTTATTAAATGAAGATAACTGTTGACCACTACAGTTACGTGAGAATTTAATCAGCTGATATGTGGTTACACCTCATTATCTCTTACCAGTCGATCTTCTTGTGGACTTCGTCCACAACATCCCACCAATCAGTCCCATAAAAGAGAGGGAAACAAAAAAAAAGTAGAACAAGAAATAGAGACCAAAGAAATCCAGGAAGCAAGGACCAGACAGGAACCGACACGGAGACACACACTCAGTGATCTGACACATGACAGATTTTCGTCACACACTAAACCCGAGGGGTAACGAGGTACCACAGGCAGGTGACACAGAGCCGGGATACAGGTGGAAAACATCAGGTATCACAGGAGTAACACTAAAGACAAGACAACAGAGACCCAGACTTCAAAAAACCGGAAACAGAACATATGCAAAATAAATACATCCATAATCACAAGACAGTCCAACCAGGCCAAGAAATAAAGACAGGAAACAGACTACCATATTAAGACAAGAAACCCAACATAAACATCATTCCCTAAAAGAACCGTGGCCTGCCTTATTATTATATATTATATTATTATTATCCAAATGATCTTCAAAAGGTTTGTTTTTCAGCTAGTAGCTAGCTGGAAGTCTGTCGGATTTTGAAAACACAACACAAACAGCGGAAGGTGAGAGCAAAGCCCGACGATTGATGTTGATGACTGATGTCAGCCTTTTCCTGGGAATGGGGGGGGGTAAGTTGGGTTAGGGTACCCATTATTAAAACCATCAGGGACTGGCGTGCCAAGGGGTCCACTTAAAACTTCTAAAATCAGGACATAACGTTTTGTCACAGACATCATGCATCATCAAATGGCATGAACCCCGTCTCATTTAGTGTTATTATATTGTTATCTTATATTGTCTTCTATACTTATCTTGCTAAAACGGATGCTGGGAGTCGATCCCAAAAGGATTAGTAACGAGATCTGAGTCCTGGGTTTGTTTGATCCCTCCACCACCCGATCTGTATTGGACTTGGGAAACGTCATATTGGGAAATGATCAAAACAGGACTGAAGAAGATCTAAAATGGGAAAGTAATCTTCTTCATAACAAGTATTTTGGTCCACCATCATTTTGGTCCGGAGAAGCTGCAGACAGTTCCTCAGTGATTCTCTTTCAAGATCCTCCAAATAAAAATGACTCGTTCAGCCTGTCCCGTCACGCGGAGAGGACTCTGTAATAATCTCTCCAAGGCAAACCGCAATAAAGATATTGTAAGTAAGTGTGTGTTTGTGTGTGTGTGTGTGTGTGTGTATGTTTTGTGTGTGTTGGGCTGCAGTGTGACTCACAGTAATGGGCAAGGGTGTTGATGAGTGGGGAATGAAGAGAGAGGAATGTTTGCCATTTGCCAAGCTGTCAGTCCAGAGAGAGACTTTCCTGATATCCCTCCGCCACACACACACCCACACACACACACACACACACACACACACACCATATACAAGATGCAATACCTGTCTTGATAATTGCCATTCCACCTCCCCACCCACACCACATAGGGAGAAACACACTGTGGTGATTGTGCACGGCTTTTCTCCTAATTTTTAATGTGCTATTGTTGGCGTTCTCATTTCCCGCCCGCCGCTACCACTGGCTCTGCTGGGTCACGGATGAGCCTTGATTGTTATTAATGCAAACTTTGACAGAACGTGCTCAAATGAAATTGCGTCCTCTCAGCGGAAAGTGCAATGATGTGGCGTTCTGTATTTGAGCGTCGCTTGTCATAGTCAACTAGAATATCTTCCATCCCAAAGCTTACATTATACCCCCGGCCAGGGGTTAAGTGCTTTTCTGAAACATTAAGCTTTACTGCCATTGTAATTATGTAGTTTTGTCATCATTCTTAGCGCTCAACAACTGATGGTAAGATCGGACGGCCATCTCTCTGTCACAAACTTGTCTGTTTGCTGGAACACTTTTGCCCGCTGTCTTAAAATAATTCTGTTTTAACAGTATTGATTTAACTCTGCCAACACTTCAGTAAGAGGTCAGTGTGCATCAAGTCAAGGCTTTAGTATTAAACTTTGTATAGTTGAGATAAGAATTCAGATTGTTGAAAAGTAGATAAAATGAAAATCTAAGAAAACTAACACAAACTGGTCCAGAAAAGAGAAAAATGCAACAGTTATTCGGTCTGTAACATAGAGACGGCTCCTCTCTCAACACCCACCAACAACACTTCTTCTTTTTTGTAAGAAAATGCAAAAGGAATAAAACTCTTTACAAAACGTGATGACGTACTTGTTTCAGATATGCATGTTAGGTAGCTGCATTGTTACGCCTGGTGGGAATAGTTAAATTAAATAAAAAAACTGTCTAGTAATACGGTTATTTCATATTCTAAACACCTCACTGACTTGTAAAGTACCCAATGTATGGGAAACAACAACTTGTTTTAAGTTGTGAAATAATTTCTTTAATTTAGTGGCAGTTTTACTTCAGCACATCAAAGCAGATACAATCCAGTTATAAATTGCCTTTTGTTGCATTTCTTGATTTAGTTTAGTGGCATGCGTCATGGAATCCAATGTTTAAAGAGCCTGTAATAGGATTTAGGACATAAAAATGAATATGCCCTTAAGCAAAAAAAATTCATGATTATACTTAAAATATATTATTTTAGTAATTATTTCCACCACTTATTATTTGTTTTTAAATAGTTTACAGAATATCATAAATGTACACTGAAGTCATTTATTATAAATAAAGGTTCTTACTATCTACTTTACCTTTTGTCTTTTTTATAGTGTTATATTATTAATTCTGATTTTAATATGCATTTACATGTAGCAACATGTATGTGACTGATAGTTTTATCTTTATTGATGGATCCAATTTTAACAGCTGAATATGTGTTTTATATGTAAAATAAGTAGTTGAGTGGAAAAGTACAATAGTCCTTCTGAATGTAAAGAGTAAAGTTAGATTACCACAATAAATACTTGGAAGAGTCTTCTCTGCTGGAGTAAATCTTCCTCTTTAATGATACATGTACATAGTCTAATCTCCTTATTGATAGGAGATGAAGCCAGGCTCACAAGTCCAGTTAGACCTCCTTCCACCCATCCATTTGGACCCTGACCTGCTGTTAAAATGCTGTAATGCATGCCCACACTTGATGTTGCATTTTAGAAGCATGATACCACTTCTTCCACGCGCGCCCGCCCATTGGACAACTGGGGCCACTGGGGCCATTGTCAAACGTGGGGTGGATGTCAAGATGGTGGGTATGGGGTGGTGACCTCATTTTCCGGTTGAGAGTGGGGCGGGACCAAGGCTGCTTCCACCGGTGTGTCCACGGCCGTGAGAACTGGACCCGTGAATAGGCCGGGGGCCAGGGGCCAGGGTCAGGGTCAGGACACGGGCAGCTCAATTAGCACTTAAAGCAGGAGGAAGCAGCTGAGATAGCCACCCAGCACTTGTTTGTCATCAGGCTAATCATGTCTCTCAGTGTGAAGAATGTTACTCACACATGTCACAAAGCTGTCCACTCGAGGACGATGGACGGTCTGACAGTGTCAGATCCCGCTTCTTTCCTACCTCACAGTATTTTCTCCAGTTAAACCAACGTCTTTGTTATGGGCACAAAGCTAGTGCTCATCACTGATGCTGCATCTGACATCTGATTTGTGTGTTGACATGTAATATTTCCTAGCAGAGAGGTCAATATCAGTTAAAAAGCACATTTTTCCCCCTGCAGAGAGTAAAGCAGTGAATGGCGGATTTACATGCTAATTAATGGAATATCCCTTAAAATTGGTGGAAAGTGCTTATCATTCTTATCTAGTTCACATATCAATCAAAATATGTTTTTGTTTTTCTAGTTTATTATTAGTGTGGATGTTTATGTTTTCCAGCATATCAAGCAATTACATTAAAATAGCATACCTCTTAATAACTAGTGCTTTATGTTTCTTAATAAAAATCAAGATTACGAACTGTTTGGGGAATAAAGCAAGAGAGATGTGGGACTTGTGTAATAGAAGAGCAACATGCTACAGTACAGGGGTACAAGGGTTTTCAGGGGATACATTGTGTAAAAATAAAACCATTTCATAAAAACTTAATATGTCCACATGATAGAAAAAAGGAGGCAATGAGAAAGGAGCGTGCAGAATTCTTTTTTGTTTGCCTTTTTAGCCACCATACAAGCAGCTAGTAATAAGGGCTGTACACGCGAACGCCAGTGAAGAACATGGAAACTGTATAACTTGTGTTTTGATCCAAAACAACATTCTGCAAGATCTTTGGCTATCTGTGCCTTTTGAGTTCTTTTAGGATAAAATGATCTTCATATCCTCATTTGCTGTTTGCTCTTGACTTTGTTTGAGACTTATTAACCATATATAGCCCAGATACAGCCGAGTAGGTCCTTGTTAGTGAGTTTCTAGTGACCTAGCACAAGAGGAGATCTGTCCAATTATGGTTATTATGGATTGTTGTTTAGATGATCTTCTTTTCAAATTATATTAAAATGCAATTCCATTCTTGTGTTGATGTGTCCATGTATACTCATACCAGGGCTGGTAACTCTCACACTTGACCCTGAGACTTTTCACACACTCCACACATGCCAACATCCATTGTCTCATGCAAGAAAAATAATTAATAACTGTTAACGTTGCAGCACAAAGTGTACAGAGATGCCTCCTTCAGAGGTTTGATGAACTTTTCAATGGATTCATGTTTATAGTGTACAGTATTATAAAATTGTCATTCATACAACAACCTGTGTCCCCACTGGTCATTGCTCATGCTTTTGATGCAAAAAGGTAACAAAATTCATATACAAAAAGTTGTTCATTGGTTGCTTTCTGGCAACTGTCTTCACTTGTCCACTACCTTCAGACCAGATCCTGATGACTGGGTAGAGGAAGGGCATCAGTTACGTCTGGGCCTTTCCTTTCCTTAACTTTTGTCTCATCGTTTTCTTTCGTCTGAGTGGATTAGCATAGATCTCGTTGTCTGACAGGACTGACCTTCACTGCAGCTAAACACTTGCCAAATGCCAATGTAATTACTGAGCTCTTTAGGTCAAACTAATGTGTTTCATCTACCTCACTTTGCCCTCGGACATCAGACTGCAGTCGAGTCCCCTCTTTCCCTCTTGCAGCCCGGCTCCCTGCATGTTTTTTGTGTCACAACAAGCGAGGAATGTATGCGTAAATATGCCTAAGATATGTGGCTGAATGCCATCAATGTGGACAAGTGTGCACGTTGCTATGCTGCTAGATGTCTTTCTTTGATCTTTGTCAGCATATACTCTTCCCAATCCTGTGATTATAGATCATTTAATGTTACCTGGCAGAGCTGCAGAGTGCTTCACTACACTGCCTTTCAAGGTTGACATCCCATCTTCACATCATCATCATATCCATTACCATCTCTGTACATGCCTGTAAATTGTCAACTCAATATGCTGTCTTGACATCAGCTGTCTCTCGAGCCCTTTACTTGTTTTGTATTCCATTGGCTTTGACTATACATGCATACGGTACCTGCATCTTTGTTAAATCTTACACTGTAAAATCCAATTAGTTAACCTTACTTAAAAAAAGCATGCAACCGATTGCACTTAAAAAACTAAGTACAAGGAATAGCTTTGCGTGTTGTATTAACAAATCCCTGTTTAGTATAGTACACTTACTCTTGAGTTTAAGTAACTAAAGACTTTTTTGTGTGGTTGTACTGACAATTACGTTTGATGTACTCCTGACTTAGTATAGACTACTCAAATTACTATTTTCATCAACTAAGTAATGTCATGTGAACTTTACTTGTGTTACTCTTACACAATAATTTAAGTTAGGCTAACTAATGTGACAATTACGTGCAATTAGAATTTCTTGTTTTAGTTACTTGAAGAAGGTTTTCTGATTTACTTGTTTAAACCATGCAAATCGATTAGAAAAGACCAATTACCTGTTACTTGTGTAAATTAAGTACTTCAAACAATCACTTTAACTTATTCTATTTACGTAATCAATTAGACATTGAGATTGTTATTCTAAAGAAGAATACAACTCTCAACACCTAATGCTCACCTATTTTACTCCTTTCTGCCAACCCCAAGGAGGGCAGAGGCCCAGACACCGGCTGGGGGTCGGGAGCACCGACTGCCGACTGTGGGTCCGTGGTGATGGCCGTAGGCTGGGAGTCCGAGACAGCTCCCAGGGAGGACTGTACAGTGAACACTCCCTGGGAAC
>NC_045744.1:340168-356066 GCF_008692095.1 Etheostoma spectabile
AGGCGCTGGCTGAGGGTCCGCATCGGCGGCAGCAGTCGTTGACTGGGGCTCCGCTGCGGCAGCAGTCGGCGGCTGGGAGTCCGCGGCGGAGGCAATCGTAATCGGCTGAGGCTCCGCAGCGGCATTCATCAGCTGGGGCTCCGCGGCAGCAGTCGTCATTGGCTGAGGCTCCGCGCCAGCGGCGGTTGGCAGAAAGGAGTAAAATAGGTGAGCATTAGGTGTTGAGAGTTGTATTCTTCTTTAGAATAACAATCTCAATGTCTAATTGATTACGTAAATAGAATAAGTTAAAGTGATTGTTTGAAGTACTTAATTTACACAAGTAACAGGTAATTGGTCTTTTCTAATCGATTTGCATGGTTTAAACAAGTAAATCAGAAAACCTTCTTCAAGTAACTAAAACAAGAAATTCTAATTGCCGTAATTGTCACATTAGTTAGCCTAACTTAAATTATTGTGTAAGAGTACACACAAGTAAAGTTCACATGACATTACTTAGTTGATGAAAATAGTAATTTGAGTAGTCTATACTAAGTCAGGAGTACATCAAACGTAATTGTCAGTACAACCACACAAAAAAGTCTTTAGTTACTTAAACTCAAGAGTAAGTGTACTATACTAAACAGGGATTTGTTAATACAACACGCAAAGCTATTCCTTGTACTTAGTTTTTTAAGTGCAATCGGTTGCATGCTTTTTTTAAGTAAGGTTAACTAATTGGATTTTACAGTGTAAGATTTAACAAAGATGCAGGTACCGTATGCATGTATAGTCAAAGCCAATGGAATACAAAACAAGTAAAGGGCTCGAGAGACAGCTGATGTCAAGACAGCATATTGAGTTGACAATTTACAGGCATGTACAGAGATGGTAATGGATATGATGATGATGTGAAGATGGGATGTCAACCTTGAAAGGCAGTGTAGTGAAGCACTCTGCAGCTCTGCCAGGTAACATTAAATGATCTATAATCACAGGATTGGGAAGAGTATATGCTGACAAAGATCAAAGAAAGACATCTAGCAGCATAGCAACGTGCACACTTGTCCACATTGATGGCATTCAGCCACATATCTTAGGCATATTTACGCATACATTCCTCGCTTGTTGTGACACAAAAAACATGCAGGGAGCCGGGCTGCAAGAGGGAAAGAGGGGACTCGACTGCAGTCTGATGTCCGAGGGCAAAGTGAGGTAGATGAAACACATTAGTTTGACCTAAAGAGCTCAGTAATTACATTGGCATTTGGCAAGTGTTTAGCTGCAGTGAAGGACAGTCCTGTCAGATAACGAGATCTATGCTAATCCACTCAGACGAAAGAAAACGATGAGACAAAAGTTAAGGAAAGGAAAGGCCCAGACGTAACTGATGCCCTTCCTCTACCCAGTCATCAGGATCTGGTCTGAAGGTTAGTGGACAAGTGAAGACAGTTGCCAGAAAGCAACCAATGAACAACTTTTTGTATATGAATTTTGTTACCTTTTTGCATCAAAAGCATGAGCAATGACCAGTGGGGACACAGGTTGTTGTATGAATGACAATTTTATAATACTGTACACTATAAACATGAATCCATTGAAAAGTTCATCAAACCTCTGAAGGAGGCATCTCTGTACACTTTGTGCTGCAACGTTAACAGTTATTAATTATTTTTCTTGCATGAGACAATGGATGTTGGCATGTGTGGAGTGTGTGAAAAGTCTCAGGGTCAAGTGTGAGAGTTACCAGCCCTGGTATGAGTATACATGGACACATCAACACAAGAATGGAATTGCATTTTAATATAATTTGAAAAGAAGATCATCTAAACAACAATCCATAATAACCATAATTGGACAGATCTCCTCTTGTGCTAGGTCACTAGAAACTCACTAACAAGGACCTACTCGGCTGTATCTGGGCTATATATGGTTAATAAGTCTCAAACAAAGTCAAGAGCAAACAGCAAATGAGGATATGAAGATCATTTTATCCTAAAAGAACTCAAAAGGCACAGATAGCCAAAGATCTTGCAGAATGTTGTTTTGGATCAAAACACAAGTTATACAGTTTCCATGTTCTTCACTGGCGTTCGCGTGTACAGCCCTTATTACTAGCTGCTTGTATGGTGGCTAAAAAGGCAAACAAAAAAGAATTCTGCACGCTCCTTTCTCATTGCCTCCTTTTTTCTATCATGTGGACATATTAAGTTTTTATGAAATGGTTTTATTTTTACACAATGTATCCCCTGAAAACCCTTGTACCCTGTACTGTAGCATGTTGCTCTTCTATTACACAAGTCCCACATCTCTTCTTGCTTTATTCCCCAAACAGTTCGTAATCTTGATTTTTATTAAGAAACATAAAGCACTAGTTATTAAGAGGTATGCTATTTTAATGTAATTGCTTGATATGCTGGAAAACATAAACATCCACACTAATAATAAACTAGAAAAACAAAAACATATTTTGATTGATATGTGAACTAGATAAGAATGATAAGCACTTTCCACCAATTTTAAGGGATATTCCATTAATTAGCATGTAAATCCGCCATTCACTGCTTTACTCTCTGCAGGGGGAAAAATGTGCTTTTTAACTGATATTGACCTCTCTGCTAGGAAATATTACATGTCAACACACAAATCAGATGTCAGATGCAGCATCAGTGATGAGCACTAGCTTTGTGCCCATAACAAAGACGTTGGTTTAACTGGAGAAAATACTGTGAGGTAGGAAAGAAGCGGGATCTGACACTGTCCAGACCGTCCATCGTCCTCGAGTGGACAGCTTTGTGACATGTGTGAGTAACATTCTTCACACTGAGAGACATGATTAGCCTGATGACAAACAAGTGCTGGGTGGCTATCTCAGCTGCTTCCTCCTGCTTTAAGTGCTAATTGAGCTGCCCGTGTCCTGACCCTGACCCTGGCCCCTGGCCCCCGGCCTATTCACGGGTCCAGTTCTCACGGCCGTGGACACACCGGTGGAAGCAGCCTTGGTCCCGCCCCACTCTCAACCGGAAAATGAGGTCACCACCCCATACCCACCATCTTGACATCCACCCCACGTTTGACAATGGCCCCAGTGGCCCCAGTTGTCCAATGGGCGGGCGCGCGTGGAAGAAGTGGTATCATGCTTCTAAAATGCAACATCAAGTGTGGGCATGCATTACAGCATTTTAACAGCAGGTCAGGGTCCAAATGGATGGGTGGAAGGAGGTCTAACTGGACTTGTGAGCCTGGCTTCATCTCCTATCAATAAGGAGATTAGACTATGTACATGTATCATTAAAGAGGAAGATTTACTCCAGCAGAGAAGACTCTTCCAAGTATTTATTGTGGTAATCTAACTTTACTCTTTACATTCAGAAGGACTATTGTACTTTTCCACTCAACTACTTATTTTACATATAAAACACATATTCAGCTGTTAAAATTGGATCCATCAATAAAGATAAAACTATCAGTCACATACATGTTGCTACATGTAAATGCATATTAAAATCAGAATTAATAATATAACACTATAAAAAAGACAAAAGGTAAAGTAGATAGTAAGAACCTTTATTTATAATAAATGACTTCAGTGTACATTTATGATATTCTGTAAACTATTTAAAAACAAATAATAAGTGGTGGAAATAATTACTAAAATAATATATTTTAAGTATAATCATGAATTTTTTTTGCTTAAGGGCATATTCATTTTTATGTCCTAAATCCTATTACAGGCTCTTTAAACATTGGATTCCATGACGCATGCCACTAAACTAAATCAAGAAATGCAACAAAAGGCAATTTATAACTGGATTGTATCTGCTTTGATGTGCTGAAGTAAAACTGCCACTAAATTAAAGAAATTATTTCACAACTTAAAACAAGTTGTTGTTTCCCATACATTGGGTACTTTACAAGTCAGTGAGGTGTTTAGAATATGAAATAACCGTATTACTAGACAGTTTTTTTATTTAATTTAACTATTCCCACCAGGCGTAACAATGCAGCTACCTAACATGCATATCTGAAACAAGTACGTCATCACGTTTTGTAAAGAGTTTTATTCCTTTTGCATTTTCTACAAAAAAGAAGAAGTGTTGTTGGTGGGTGTTGAGAGAGGAGCCGTCTCTATGTTACAGACCGAATAACTGTTGCATTTTTCTCTTTTCTGGACCAGTTTGTGTTAGTTTTCTTAGATTTTCATTTTATCTACTTTTCAACAATCTGAATTCTTATCTCAACTATACAAAGTTTAATACTAAAGCCTTGACTTGATGCACACTGACCTCTTACTGAAGTGTTGGCAGAGTTAAATCAATACTGTTAAAACAGAATTATTTTAAGACAGCGGGCAAAAGTGTTCCAGCAAACAGACAAGTTTGTGACAGAGAGATGGCCGTCCGATCTTACCATCAGTTGTTGAGCGCTAAGAATGATGACAAAACTACATAATTACAATGGCAGTAAAGCTTAATGTTTCAGAAAAGCACTTAACCCCTGGCCGGGGGTATAATGTAAGCTTTGGGATGGAAGATATTCTAGTTGACTATGACAAGCGACGCTCAAATACAGAACGCCACATCATTGCACTTCCGCTGAGAGGACGCAATTTCATTTTGAGCACGTTCTGTCAAAGTTTGCATTAATAACAATCAAGGCTCATCCGTGACCCAGCAGAGCCAGTGGTAGGGCGGGCGGGAAATGAGAACGCCAACAATAGCACATTAAAAATTAGGAGAAAAGCCGTGCACAATCACCACAGTGTGTTTCTCCCTATGTGGTGTGGGTGGGGAGGTGGAATGGCAATTATCAAGACAGGTATTGCATCTTGTATATGGTGTGTGTGTGTGTGTGTGTGTGTGTGTGTGGGTGTGTGTGTGGCGGAGGGATATCAGGAAAGTCTCTCTCTGGACTGACAGCTTGGCAAATGGCAAACATTCCTCTCTCTTCATTCCCCACTCATCAACACCCTTGCCCATTACTGTGAGTCACACTGCAGCCCAACACACACAAAACATACACACACACACACACACACACAAACACACACTTACTTACAATATCTTTA
Organism: Etheostoma spectabile; assembly: GCF_008692095.1. Classification (NCBI taxonomy): domain Eukaryota; kingdom Metazoa; phylum Chordata; class Actinopteri; order Perciformes; family Percidae; genus Etheostoma; species Etheostoma spectabile. Next base: position 345,216 of record NC_045744.1, read on the forward strand.
TTGCGGTTTGCCTTGGAGAGATTATTACAGAGTCCTCTCCGCGTGACGGGACAGGCTGAACGAGTCATTTTTATTTGGAGGATCTTGAAAGAGAATCACTGAGGAACTGTCTGCAGCTTCTCCGGACCAAAATGATGGTGGACCAAAATACTTGTTATGAAGAAGATTACTTTCCCATTTTAGATCTTCTTCAGTCCTGTTTTGATCATTTCCCAATATGACGTTTCCCAAGTCCAATACAGATCGGGTGGTGGAGGGATCAAACAAACCCAGGACTCAGATCTCGTTACTAATCCTTTTGGGATGACTCCCAGCATCCGTTTTAGCAAGAATAAGTATAGAAGACAATATAAGATAACAATATAAAACACTAAATGAGACGGGGTTCATGCCATTTTGATGATGCATGATGTCTGGACAAAACGTTATGTCCTGATTTTAGAAGTTTTAAGTGGACCCCTTGCACGCCAGTCCCTGATGGTTTTACATAATGGGTACCCTAACCCCAACTTACCCCCCCCCATTCCCAGGATAAAGGCTGACATCAGTCATCAACATCAATCAGTCGGGCTTTGCTCTCACCTTCCGCTGTTTGTGTTGTGTTTTCAAATCCGACAGACTTCCGCTAGCTACTAGCTGAAAAACAAACCTTTTGAAGATCATTTGGATAATAATAATATAATATATAATAATAAGGCAGGCCACGGTTCTTTTAGGGAATGATGTTATGTGTTGGGTTTCTTGTCTTAATATGGTAGTCTGTTTCCTGTCTTTATTTCTTGGCCTGGTTGGACTGTCTTGTGATTATGGGATGTATTTATTTTGCATATGTTCTGTTTCCGTGGTTTTTTTGAAGTCGGGTCTCTGTCTGTTTGTCTTTAGTGTACTCCTGTGATTACCTGATGTTTTCCACCTGTATCCCGGCTCTCGTGTCACCTGCCTGTGGTACCTCGTTACCCCTCGGGTTTAGTGTGTACGAAATCTGTCATGTGTCAGATCACTGAGTGTTGTGTCTCCGTGTCGGTTCCTGTCTGGTCCTTGCTTCCTGGATTTCTTTGGTCTCTATTTCTTGTTCTACTTTTTTTTTGTTTCCCTCTCGTGTTTATGGGACTGATTGGTGGGATGTCTGTGGACGAAGTCCACAAGAAGATCGACTGGTAAGAGATAATGAGGTGTAACCACATATCAGCTGATTAAATTCTCACGTAACTGTAGTGGTCAACAGTTATCTTCATTTAATAAGGCTGTGGTGTTCTCTTTAGGGGATGGAAATGTTCCTCCTAAGACTATTGAGCAGAGGCACACGTCGCCACGTCTGGAGTTTAGCCCCCCCCAAGACCATTGGGATTGGTTTAAGAAAACAACCCCGATCATTTTTTTTGTGGTGGGTGGGTGTAGCCAGGTGTAACTCCACGCTCTGTGGAGGTAGATCTGGTGATGCGAGACTATACTTACCCCTATCTAAAGACATTAATGATAAAAAAATTAAAAATGCTGACCATGACCAGAAGAACTAGATAAATGTGTCCGTGTACATGAATTAAGGGATTAAATGATGTGAAACATTTCACAAAACTGCTGTGAGACTGGGTTGTTCAGTAGGAAACCTTATGTCAAATGAGATGATCTGGTTAACAAAGATGAAGGAAGTAACGATCCCACCCCAATCTAACTCCTACAAAACCCTGAGCATGACCTTGATTTTAACTGCATCATGTGAAAGTGACTCTTAATCGTTTGATTCCTACTACTGAATTATTGAACCTCAACCATTCAGAGGCAGTCATTTATGTTTTATTCCGCCACATAGAGATAGAGTGTGACCAATCAGCTGTGTTTTGACAAGTCAAATGTGAGCAAGCCCTAGCTTATAAGATTCTGTTGGTGTGGGTATGGGGGGGTGGACCTGGATCCATATGAGCAGTGTAGGCCAGATCTAAAGCATCATTCATTACAGGGCCGGCCTCAGTCTCGAAAGCAAAAAGTCCCCCTTTCATGTGGTCTTGCATGCAATGCATACTGGCTGCTGGTAGCCTATCTATACCCCCCCCTTAGCTAACTGAACTATGTAAGGTAAACGATGAGTTTGGCAAACAAGGGAGGAATCATGTGTCCTGTTTATATTTGCAAAAGGCCCTAATGAAACAATAATTTCCAAAATACAAAGAAAATTCTGTCTTTTTGTTTTTCTAGCATGTGGTTTAAGACACACGTCCCAAGTCTCCAATGGAACCAAACAAACAATGTCCGCTTGGAGATTGTGCGACACAAAGGCAAATCCGCTTGCAATCCTTTTAAAATGGTTCAATAACTAATACTTAAACTAAACTTAATGCAATAGTAAAACCTATAGAGTGCCGGTGTGGGCACATTTTTGTGGTTGTGACATTTTAGAGGTGTCATACATTTTGAAAAATGTTCATCTGAGGCCCCAGGTGCTGCAGCAAAGCCATTGAAATGGCTTGTTTTTTTCTGTCAGTATAAAGGCAAAAGACTCAAGGAGAACCTACCAGCCACGTAGGCCACATTCTGCGGTGCTGACGTTGTGCGTGTTTGGGCTCACTGGAAGGTCACAGCGGGGCCACCACCCCTGTAAACACACACACACATACACAGCAGGTTTACAGAGACATGCTGGCATCCTCCTTTCCACAGTGCAGGGTGTTTTTCAGACAGAGGGAGAAAAAGAGTTGTGTCATTAAAGCTCAGCCATACGTGGTGGCATGAAAAAAGCTTTAACCTGTGGCGGTCTAGGCTGTTGCAATTCCCAAACCACTGCAAGATAACCTCTTAGATCTCAAAGTAATGCGTTCTGGCGGATTTAAGCACGCGGGGAAATGAAGAAGGGGGGTCGGGGATGAAGGATTTTGGCATCAACAGAGGACACTCATACGTGATTCTCAGGTGAGTGAACGCATTTCAGCAGCCAGTTTATAATCCATTTATGTTTTGAGTCGACGTATGGTGATTGCAAAGCATGTGATGTGATGGATGTAAATTGAGGGTAACAGAAAGTGGGGTGGTGAGAAAAGGCAAGAAGAGAACCAAACATGGGCAGGAAAAGGACAGAAAGACATCTGCATGGTTTTAGGTGCATGTTTACCCCAGTTCATCCAACATTCACGACATAAAGCCACTTGAATTGAAAGACTGAGGGAGCGACAGGACAAGTGGGGGGGTCACAGGCAGAGCGGATTCTCCCCATGGGATTAACCTTTGGTTTTTCCTGCTGTAATTCAGACTAAAGGCACGGCAGGAAGATACATTACTGGGTTCCCCTCAGAAAGTATTGTGCTCTGCTATAGAAGTGACTGCTACTGTAACAACGCTGTATAAAATATGGTGACATCATTAATGGAGCAGGTCCATGCTAAAGCAGCTGGCAGAGACACCAACGTCCAACGTTTTCATGGATTCAGAAAAGGGGTTGTTGTTTCAGGTTGATGGATTTAAATTGTTGACATTTGTTGTGTAAGTTTTTGGCATTCTGTGGGTCCGCTCTCCAAAAACATGACACAACAGACTAACTGTCCTGTGTTTTAAACATTCAATGATGTCAAATAAGCAACACAAGAATAAGAACAATAGAGAAAAGAGAAACCACTCTAGCTTTGGACAAATGCTACATTTACCTAGTAATATAGTGTGGTGTATGTAGTATATATGTATGTATGTGTGTGTATATATACGTAGTTACTTTCGAAAGTATGCATTCAAATTTAAACTGAAATGAGAAACATTACAACTGAGAAAAAAAAACATGTAGAATAAATATTTCTCTCTTGGAGGGCTGGGCAAAATGACAATATAAAATGTAAATCATATACATTGTTCTATATCTTTATTACAAAGTGGGAAAATGCGTTACAGCAATATTAATATAGGTGTGTATATATATATATATCTATCTATATAATATAAAAAAATAATATTTTGACGATGCTTTATGTTCTGATCCTTTCACGTTGTATTATTTCGTAATACAAGAGGATAGAAGATTTTGGCCATATCAACCATCCCTATTATGGTCTAACAAACTCCATTTTTCATAGAGGTGTCTCACCAACCGTCAAAGAGGTGTTTTTCAAACCGTTAGATTAAACAGCCTTCATTTGACATTCCCAGACTTGCAATTTTTTTTAAATTACTGTTTGTTCAAATGGGTTTATGGGACCTTGAGGTCGGTATCAAAGAAAAACACAAAGAGCACCTAGCTGACATTCACTTTGTGCAGTAGTAATGTTATAAATGTTGGAACATTAAGGTGCACTAACAAACTAATCAGAAGGGTCAAATGAATGATTCCCAAAGGGGAACAATGGTGGAGCTAAGTGCTTGTATTAGAAAAAAAATAAGAAAACATCTCTATAGCTATGAATTTAGGACATGCTGTCATGCTCTATGCTGCACCTGCTGTGTTCCACATTGCAATATCTTACCCGCGTTTGAACAAACTGAGCAGCCAAAGAAACATAAATTCAAAAAGAGAGTTGGCTCATTTTTCTCCTCCAAGGTATGAGCCCAAATATATTTCTCACATTTTGAAGTGATTTATCAGGGGTGCAGGTGGAGGCTCTGTGTGTGATGAGGGGATAACTCATGTTGAGTTGATAACATATCTATGTGCGGCCTCTGCCACCCAGCAGCTGGCACAAAGGCATCCCGTCGACTTCAAACCTCGTAAAAAACCTCGGCATCACCGTCCCAAAGAAGCAGAGCGGGCTTTCTACATCTCTGCATGTCTGTAGTTACATGTTGGAACTTGAGGCCTTCAGGTTCAAGAGCCATCAACATGCTGCATCCCTTAACCCAAACTAAAGTGCATATCAAAAATGTAATTTTTATTGTTATGGTGACCAAAAAGTAATGAATCAATGTTGTGTGCCACAAACATGATATGTGTGTCATTAGCTCATAAAAAATGATCTTTGAGAGGAAGAGAATTGTGATTTATAGGCAAAAAAACCAGATACTGCAGATCATGAATAAGATAAGTTGATAACAAGCTTTCACTTCTATTGTTCAAGATACTGAAACTCATTTTGATAAAACTAATTTAATTTGTACTTAACAGACTGAAATATTCCCATTAGCTTAGAGACTTATCAAATTTGGTTTAAGACACATCATTGGGGCTAATGAAGCTTTTATCCAGCAGCAGCTGATTGTGATGACTGCACACACAGTACATGATGTGCTTTGTACCAAAGAAGTTAAATCAAAATGGTTATGGCAGATTGTTACCATTGTTTCAGAGCATAAAAAATTTAAGACTTAATACTATAAAGATGTAAATCTTTTGCAGTGTTCACACATCTGGCCTCATCAGTCTACATGGGGCCCAGCATCCTCCTCCTCCTCATGTTGTGCCCGTTCAGGCCACTCTCTCTCCTAGTGGCAGCTCTTTGATATGACCCCTCTGCTCAGACACAGACATATATCACTTTGACTCTCATGTTTAAAAAAAAAAAAAAAAACAACATCCAGTCTACACTCAGTGACGGTTACGCAACAGACATTATTATTCTGCAGCAGTGCAGTCCAAGGCTCTGCCAAGCCACCCACGAAGCTCTCCTCCGCCCGCCGCTACCCCCCCCACCACTAGCGGGCCATTGTACTGCCAGCGCTCACCGTCGGTATTATCTAATCAGTTTTGAACTGTTCCAAATGAAAACTCTGGATCTCCAGGTTTGTGTCTGGCACACAGTGTGTAGGGCACTTTTATGATTCATATGTTTGGCAGTGTGGTGGTGGTTTTTGTGCTGCAGGCTTGCTGAACAGCCGCTGCTCTTGGTTACGGCCCCAAGAGGAAACTGTTAGGAATGGAAGTTTGTTGTCTTTTTCAGCGCTGAGGCTGTGCAGGTCACTAAATGCTTTGTTGAGAGACATTTTGTTGTTGTAATATGCTAATGTGGTTTTTGTGTAGATGTGTGAGGTGGGTGCCCTGCGGTGTTGCTGCCAGGCAATGGATGAAGGGACAGATAAGGATGGTGTAGGAGGGGAAGAGAGAGGGACACATATACTGCTAGGACCTTATACCATACTTAACTTCAGTTCCAGTCATGCAACGCCTTCAACCTTAGAGACTAATTCATTAATAAAATAATATAATATTAATAATATAATAATAATAATAATAATAATAATAATAATAATAATAGAATACAACCTTGTCCATCCTGAGTTAGTTTGGATTTTACTACAGTTTTCACCTCTACCTAAATACTGTGGGGTAATGGAGTATCAATATTGGATCAAAGAGTAGGAATTCATTGTACACAAGTCCCCAAAAGCGAACAAGTTCCAGACTGGATAGAAAAAACTGGTGTAAGGGCTGTGAGTCACCAGGAACAGGCAGCATTGGAACGGTGTAGATGTAAGTTTTCATTAGGTGTTTTTTTCAGACAAGGATAATAGATAAAGATTCACATTTCATGTGCCTTTGTGCAGTTCTAGACCATCTATAATTTACCGATAGAGCAGGTCTAGCGCTGCTATAATTTACAGATAGAGCAGGTCCAGACCACTCTATAATGGGACTATGACTAGAATAGTAGCTAGTAGTTCCTGGCACAGCAGACCATAGCAGCGACGCTGCAGGGCGCGGCAGGTCAGCGCATAGCAGGGAGTGCAGCGGGACTACGGCCAAGCTGCAATCAGGATTTTAACCAGTCTTAGAGTTTCGGACTGTTTGGTGCTTTGCAGCCAGCCGCTTTAATTTAGCTTTCACCACTAGAAGGTGGTTTAGGCAATGGCAATTAGACTAAAGTGGAACGACCAGTGGGACTTACTGTAACCAGAGTTCAAAATTAAAACTGGGGACAACACGCCCAATATATTAATAAAATAGGCCTATCCATTTCTGGGGAACATTCCAATGAATGTATCTTGACCATGTAACTGCTGTTGTGCTGTAATGAAATGCTGATAAATTTGGGTGCTATCCTTACTTATTTCGGGTAATGCATAGATTGTATTATAATATTCCATGGTTAAATGATTAAACTGGGCCTAAAGACATAGATGTTATAAGAAAGTAAAACCATATGTAGCTTAATATTGGATACAATACTACCCAAAATGGAAAGACAACGATCATGACTATCAAAAAGCTGCTCTAACGTAGGTAGTACATTTTTCAAAACCCTGCAAAGGAGCAGGACAGTGAGTGTTCTCACGTGCGTTGGGCGATCATAGACCTGATCAAGAAAAGCGAGCAAGCAGAAAACAAGCTCAAATTATTGAGACGTCAACTCTGTTTCCCAGTTATTCCTACACTAGGATTGCAATGTGTTTCAAACACATTTAAAAAAAGGTAGGTCCACAAAAAACCATGAAACTATTATAAGCTGGTAACATTAGGCCAGCCCCCCCGGTCAAAATACATTTCCAGCCCGGCTGACTGCAGTTGTATATGTTGATGCATTATACAATACTGTAAATACCCCACTATTCTCAACGCTTAGCATTTGCAGCTCAATGTTGTTGTCTTCAGCAGGTAACCACACAATGCATGCAGTGGTAAAGGAAACTTAAATTATATGATAGAATATGAATATGAGCTGTCTTCAACCCAAATATTCTTGTTGAGTAACCTATTTTGTTGAAACCTAAACAAAATAAAAAAATCCCAAACTTTCAAAGCCGCCAAATGTGTCAGGCTATTTTGGTGTAATACAAATATTAAAATATTTCCATTGATAGAGTGGTGCAGCATCCAAACGGTTTGTATGCATCGTTCATTGCAAACATCATCAGTGGACGGCTCTAACAACTTCACACATTCACAGAGGATACAGAATAGTTTTCTAACCTGAATGTATGTGTGGGAAGAATGAAGGATGACTGGTTGAACAGGTGTAAGAAAAGAAGCTCTGGAGTTGCTGGTGTTGTTGAGGAGCAGGGCGGTAAAAGCCAGAGGCAGGTGGGTAAATCAGGAATGTCAGCAGATCAGTGTCAGTCTAAATCCTTTGTCTCTGGGCTTACTTGTTCTGATGGAGGTGACTGGATTGTCACAACGGGAGGAGCCGGCGGTCTACCAGAATAAGCGTGGCGTCTCTGAAAAATTGTAAGGGGTCCCCCTGCTGGGCTTTTACTGGGCTACAACAAAGAGACCCCGGCTTCCTCCCCTCTCTCCTCTGTAGCTATTCCTCTTATGTAGCTCTCTCGCTTCTCTGCCTCTGATCCATCACTCTCCCCAGTATACAGCTCCTCTTTTCATTCCCAGAATAGAGAACAAAGACAAAAGGTGCATTAGAAGAGGAGAACAGTACGGGCACACCAGGGACTCAATACAGCAGCCAGCAGCACGGCGAGGTGGGCGGGAACAACAGGGCTGGGTGGTGTGGGTGGTGAAAGGGACCGGGTGTGAAGGTATGTGTGTGTGTATCACACGCCCAAAGCCACCCTTTCTCCACCTGTCCTCAGCATAGACTGTATATAAATGGCGGCACCCATTGGTTTTGTGGACTGCCTTTCAAAGCCAGGAGTTTGTTGCATTGGCCAATTTCCATCTTGGTATTTTGGAGTCAGAAATGACCATATTAGACAAAAGGGTGTGGAGCTGGAGAGTATGATGGGTCTGAGCGAGTGTTGTGTTTAGTTTCAATGGCGCTGCGCTAGGCTAAATGCTAAAAGAGGGAAGTCAGCATATTTCAACTCTTCGACACGAGTCATCCAGCGGAGTTTAACGTAAACACAGACCTCTGGGTACGGTCACTCTTTCATGAGCATGTCCCCCCCCCCCCAAGGGCACTTAGACTTCTGCTGATTTTTTTCCAGTGGCTACTATATACTAGTTCAACTTCATTCAAGTTGGAAGTTGCTTTATCGTCCCTGTGGAGTGAATTTTACAGTATGGGGTATACACGCACCCTAATTATTTATAATCATTTTTAACACTGGACTAAACACTGACCTTTAATAATAATTATGTCTTTCTTTGTTTATTGACAATGTTCTTATAGTGTTATAATTTTTATTGGTATTTGTTGATTTTGTTGTCTTTATACTGTTTTTTATCTATTTTTATTTTCTTTGTTCTTGCTAAAACTGGAACTTTCAATTTCCTGCGGAGGCATCCCAAAGGACATAAAGAGAAGTCTAAGTCTAAGTCTAAGTCTAAAAGCATTGTATGTTCAGGGGATATAATTAACACATTTACAGTTTATATTAGTTTAACACTGTTCAAGTTTAACTAGCCTCTTGAGGACATAACGCTGGCTGACACCAGATGTTGATAAAAAATCCAAATTGTTCTGGACAGATCACAGTAATTACAGTTCCACTTTTGCCACCCAATGTATATTTCCCTCCATGCTACAGAGCCTGCTACAGTGTGATAAGAAGGGTTTATTGGCCTGAAGCAGTTTAGCAAATTAAAGAAATTTGTGAACTTGAAGGATTTTTTTTGGCAGTTGTATCCACGTGGTTGAAATAATTATTATAGGTTTCTTTGACTAAAAGTGACGGCTAATAAATGTAAAGGAAGTGAAATTATCAAATATAGCAACAGAAAAACCCCTTCTGCTGACACAGGAGAGTCATTTGGTAAAACGCTCTGGAAAAAGCTAAGTGGACTCGGATTAAGACTGTTTAGTCAAGGTGCTATTTCCAAGGTTGGAAATAACTTTTTTTAACACCTAAAACTGCTTATGGAACTTTACAACAGCATCACAACAGCTACTTGTTATGGGTTGGGGGTCATTGGGGTTATTTTTCCTCCTAGTCTTGGTGTGTGGTTGTGTGTGTGTGTTCTTGTTCTCCCCAGTAAAGTGTTGTTTGTCTACTTCAGTGTTATGTTGATAGTTCAGTTTCCTGTCTTGTCTTATCTGTCCAGCTTTGCTTGTTGCTTGTCTGATTGTCTAGCCCCGCCCTAATGTGCTTCACCTGACATCTCACCTGTTCCCCATTACCTCGTTACCTGTGTATTAAACCTCTTTGTTCCCTTTGTCTAGTGATCGTTCATTGTAAAGTATTTGTGTTTGCTGTTGCGGTCACGGCAGTTCTGTTGTGTTTTGTCATTAAAACGCCTTGCTGAAGCTTCCTGCCTGCAGTCATTGCTTTTGGGTCCTCACCTCACCACTCCCATAACAGAATGAACGAGCCAGTTATGGACCCCAGCATAATCGCAGCAGCAGAGCGGAGCTGGAGGGGCTGGTGTTCCCTCACCCGGTTCATCGCCGAATTGGGGAAGACACAGATGCTGAGCGCGGAGAACTATCGTGCCCTCATCAGGAACTCCATGGCCAGGAAACCGTGGTTCATCGAGGTTCTGGCAGGAGAACCTCCTCCGTGGGATCTGCCGGTTTGACGAGAACCAGAAGGCCGTCCGGACCAACCCTCCGGGGAGTAGCTACTGACCAGTCCTCCCCGGGACCACCGCGGGTCCAGCCTTCCACGGGCCGCCGGGGACCGCTTCCCAGGGGGCTGAAACAGTTCCGCGCTTCACGGAGGGCAGCGAGGGACGAGGAAAATCACAGACGATTGCCCCGCCGCGGAGCCCCAGCTGACGATTGCCGCTGGCGCGGAGGCCTCACCATGACGACTGCTGCCGCGGAGCCCCAGCTGTGACTGCCGCTGCGGAGCCTCAGCCGATTAGCGACTGCCGCCGCCGCGGACTCCCAGCGCGGACTGCTGCCGCAGCGGAGCCCCAGTCACCGACGTGCCGTCGATGCGGACCCAGCCAGCGCCTTTCAAGATTGGTTCCCAGGGAGTGTTCACTGTACAAGTCCTCCCTGGAGCCGCTGCGGACGCCAGCCGCCGACGCTGCCGCGTGGAGCCCAGCTGACGATTGCCTCCACCGCGGAGCCCCAGTGACAATTGCCTCCGACGCGGAGCCCAGCTGACGAT
>NC_045744.1:356091-357746 GCF_008692095.1 Etheostoma spectabile
CTGAGGCTCCGCGCCAGCGGCAATCGTCAGCTGGGGCTCCGCGGCGGAGGCAATCGTCTGTGATTTCCTCGCTGCCCTCGCTGCCCTCCGTGAAGCGCGGAACTGTTCAGCCCCCTGGGAAGCGGTCCCCGGCGGCCCGTGGAGAGGCTGGACCGCGGTGGTTCCCGGGGAGGACTGGTCAGTAGCTACTCCCCGGGAGGGTTGGTCCGCGACGGCCTTCTGGTTCTCGTCAAACCGGCAGATCCCACGGAGGAGGTTCTCCATGCCAGGAACCTCGATGAACCACGGTTTCCTGGCCATGGAGTTCCTGATGAGGGCACAGATAGTTCTCCGACGCTCAGCATCTGTGGTCTTCCCCAATTCGGCGATGAACCGGGTGAGGGAGAACACCAGCCCCTCCAGCTCCGCTCTGCTGCTGCGGATTAGTGCTGGGTCCATAACTGGCTCGTTCATTCTGTTATGGGAGGTGGTGAGGTGAGGACCCAAAAGCAACTGACTGCAGGCAGGAAGCTTCAGCAAGGCGTTTTAATGACAAAACACAACAGAACTTGCCGTGGACCGCAACAGCAAACACAAATACTTTACAATGAACGATCACTAGACAAAGGGAACAAAGAGGTTTAAATACACAAGGTAACGAGGTAATGGGGAACCCTGTCTGTCTTATCTTGTCCAGCTTTGCTTTGTGCTTGTCTGATTGTTCTAGCCCCGCCCTAATGTGCTTCACCTGACACTCACCTGTTCCCCATTACCTCGTTACCTGTGTATTAAACCTCTTTGTTCCTTTGTCTAGTGATCGTTCTTGTAAAGTATTTGTGTTTGCTGTTGCGGTCCACGGCAGTTCTGTTGTGTTTTGTCATTAAAACGCCTGCTGAACGTCCTGCCTGCAGTCAGTTGCTTTTGGGTCCTCACCTCACCACCTCCCATAACAGAATGAACGACCAGTTATGGACCCCAGCACTCATCCGCAGCAGCAGAGCGGAGCGGGAGGGGCTGGTGTTCCCTCACCCGGTTCATCGCCGAAATTGGGGAAGACCACAGATGCTGAGCGTCGGAGAACTATCTGTGCCCTCATCAGGAACTCCATGCCAGGAAACCGTGGTTCATCGAGGTTCCTGGCATGGAGAACCTCCTCCGTGGGATCTGCCGGTTTGACGAGAACCAGAAGGCCGTCGCGGACCAACCCTCCCGGGGAGTAGCTACTGACCAGTCCTCCCCGGGAACCACCGCGGTCCAGCCTCTCCACGGGCCGCCGGGGACCGCTTCCCAGGGGGCTGAACAGTTCCGCGCTTCACGGAGGGCAGCGAGGGCAGCGAGGAAATCACAGACGATTGCCTCCGCCGCGGAGCCCCAGCTGACGATTGCCGCTGGCGCGGAGCCTCAGCCAATGACGACTGCTGCCGCGGAGCCCCAGCTGATGACTGCCGCTGCGGAGCCTCAGCCGATTACGACTGCCGCCGCCGCGGACTCCCAGCCGCGGACTGCTGCCGCAGCGGAGCCCCAGTTCACCGACTGCTGCCAGTCGATGCGGACCCGTCAGCCAGCGCCTTTCAAGATTGGTTCCCAGGGAGTGTTCACTGTACAAGTCCTCCTGGGAGCCGCTGCGGACCTCCCAGCCGCCGACTGCTGCCGCCGGGAGCCCCAGCTGTACGATT
>NC_045744.1:357771-358878 GCF_008692095.1 Etheostoma spectabile
AAACTGAACTATCAACATAACACTGAAGTAGAACAAACAGACACTTACTGGGGAGAAACAAGAACACACACACACACACACACACCAGAAGACTAGGAGGGAAAAATAACCCCAATGACCCCCAACCCATAACAAGTAGCTGTTGTGATGCTGTTGTAAATGGGTCCATAAGCAGTTTTAGGTGTTAAAAAAAGTTATTTCCCAACCTTGGAAATAGCACCTTGACTAAACAGTCTTAATCCGAGGTCCACTTAGCTTTTTCCAGAGCGTTTTACCAAATGACTCGTCCTGTGTCAGCAGAAGGGGTTTTTTCTTGTGCTATATTTGATAATTTCACTTCCTTTACATTTATTTAGCCGTCACTTTTAGTCAAAGAAACCTATAATAAATTATTTCAACCACGTGGATACAACTGCCAAAAAAGAATCATTCAAGTTCACAAATTTCTTTAAATTTGCTAAACTGCTTCAGGCCAATAAACCCTTCATTATCACACTGTATGCAGGGCTCTGTAGCATGGAGGGAAATATACATTGGGTGGCAAAAGTGGAACTGTAATTACTGTGATCTGTCCAGAATCAATTTGGATTTTTTATCAACATCTGGTGTCAGCCAGCGTTATGTCCTCAAAGAGGCTAGTTAAAACTTGAACAGTGTTAAACTAATATAAACTGTAAATGTGTTAATTATATACACCTGAACACTACAATGCTTTTAGACTTAGACTTAGACTTAGACTTCTCTTTATTGATCCTTTGGGATGACTCCCGCAGGAAATTGAAAGTTCCAGTTTTTAGCAAGAACAAAGAAATAAAAAATAGATAAAAAGACAGTATAAAGACAACAAAATCAACAAAATACCAATAAAAATTATAACAACTATAAGAACATTTGTCAAATAAACAAAGAAAAGACCATAAATTATTATTAAAGTGTCAGTGTTTAGTCCAGTGTTAAAAATGATTATAAATAATTAGGGTGCGTGTATACACCATACTGTAAAATTCACTCCACAGGGACGATAAAGCAACTTCCAACTTGAATTGAAGTTGAACTAGTATATAGTAGCCACTGGAAAAAAATCAGCAGAAGTCTAAGTGCCCTTGG
>NC_045744.1:358888-361206 GCF_008692095.1 Etheostoma spectabile
GACATGCTCATGAAGAGTGACCGTACCCAGAGGTCTGTGTTTACGTTAAACTCCGCTGGATGACTCGTGTCAGAAGAGTTGAAATATGCTGACTTTCCCTCTTTTAGCATTTAGCCTAGCGCAGCGCCATTGAAACTAAACACAACACTCGCTCAGACACATCATACTCTCCAGCTCCACCCTTTTGTCTAAATATGGTCAGTTCTGACTCCAAAATACCAAGATGGAAATTGGCCAAATGCAACAAACTCCTGGCTTTGAAACGGCAGTCCACAAACCAATGGGTGCCGCCATTTATATACAGTCTATGCTGAGGACAGGTGGAGAAAGGGTGGCTTTGGGTCGTGTGATACACACACACATACCTTCACACCCGGTCCCTTTCACCACCCACACCACCCAGGCCCTGTTGTTCCCGCCCCACCTCGCCGTGCTGCTTGGCTGCTGTATTGAGTCCCTGGGTGGCCCGTACTGTTCTCCTCTTCTAATGCACCTTTTGTCTTTGTTCTCTTATTCTGGGAATGAAAAGAGGGAGCTGTATACTGGGGAGAGTGATGGATCAGAGGCAGAGAAAGCGAGAGAGCTACATAAAGAGAGATAGCTACAGAGGGAGAGAGGGGAGGAAGCCGGGGGTCTCTTTTGTTGTGAGCACAGTAAAAGCCCAGCAGGGGGAGCCGCCTTGACAATTTTTCAGAGACGCCACGCTTATTCTGGTAGACCGCCCGGCTCCTCACCGTTGTGACAACTCCAGTCACCTCCATCAGAACAAGTAAGCCCAGAGACAAAGGATTTAGACTGACACTGAGTCTGCTGACATTCCTGATTTACCCAGCCTGCCTCTGGCTTTTACCGCCCTGCTCCTCAACAACACCAGCAACTCCAGAGCTTCTTTTCTTTAACCTGTTCAAACCCAGTCATCCCTTCATTCTTCCCACCACATACATTTCAGGTTAGAAAAACTATTCTGTATCCTCTGTGAAGTGTGTGAAGTTGTTAGAGCCGTCCACTGATGATGTTTGCAATGAACAGATGCATACAAACCGTTTGGATGGCTGCACCACTCTATCAAATGGAAATATTTTAATATTTGTATTACACCAAAATTAAGCCTGACACATTTGGCTGCTTTTGAAAGTTTGGGATTTTTTTTATTTTGTTTTAGGTTTCAACAAAAATAGGTTACTCAAACAGAAGAATATTTGGGTTGAAGACAGACTCATATTCATATTCATATTCATATAATTTAAGTTTCCTTTACCACTGCATGCATTGTGTGGTTACCTGCTGAAAGACAACAACATTGAGCTGCAAATGCTAAGCGTTGAGAATATTGTGGGTATTTACAGTATTGTATAATGCATCAACATATACAACTGCAGTCAGCCGCGCTGGAAATGTATTTTGACCGGGGGGGCTGCCTAATGTTACCAGCTTATAATAGGTTCATGGTTTTTTGTGGACCTACCTGTTTTTAAATGTGATTTGAAACACATTGCAATCCTAGTGTAGGAATAACTGGGAAACAGAGTTGACGTCTCAATAATTTTGAGCTTGTTTTCTGCTTGCTCGCTTTTCTTGATCATGGTCTATGATCGCCCAACGCACGTGAGAACACTTCACTGTCCTGCTCCTTTGCAGGGTTTTGAAAAATGTTACGCCTACTTTAGAGCAGCTTTTTGATAGTCATGATCGTTGTCTTTCCATTTTGGGTAGTATTGTATCCAATATTAAGCTACATATGGTTTTACTTTCTTATAACATCTATGTCTTTAGGCCTCAGTTTAATCATTTAACCATGGAATATTAATAATACAATCTATGCATTTAACCCAGAAAAATAAGTAAGGATAGCACCCAAATTTATCAGCATTTCATTACAGCACAACAGCAGTTACAATGGTCAAGATACATTCAATTGGAAATGTCTCCCCAGAAAATTGGATAGGCCTATTTTATTAATATATTGGGCGCTGATTGTCCCCAGTTTTAATTTTAGAACTCTGGTTACAGTAAGTGCCACTGGTCGTTCCACTTTAAGGTCTAATTGCCATTGCCTAAACAGCACCTTCTAGTGGTGAAAGCTAAATTAAAGCGGCTTGGCTGCAAAGCACCAAACAGTCTCGAAACTCTAAGACTGGATTAAAATCCTGATTGCAGCTTTGGCCGTAGTCCCGCTGCACTCCCTGCTATGCGCTGACCTGCCGCGCCCTGCAGCGTCCTGCTATGGTCTGCTGTGCCAGGAACTACTACGGCTACTATTTCTAGTCATAGTCCCATTATAGAGTGGTCTGGACCTGCTCTATCTGTAAATTATAGAG
>NC_045744.1:361216-361577 GCF_008692095.1 Etheostoma spectabile
ACCTGCTCTATCTGTAAATTATAGAATGGTCTAGAACTGCACAAAGGCACATGAAATGTGAATCTTTATCTATTATCCTTGTCTGAAAAAAACACCTAATGAAAACTTACATCTACACCGTTCCAATGCTGTCCTGTTCCTGGTGAGCTCACAGCCCTTACACCAGTTTTTCTATCCAGTCTGGAACTTGTTCTGCTTTTTGGGGACTTGTGTACAATGAATTCCTACTCTTTGATCCAATATTGATACGTCCATTATCCTCCACAGTATTTAGGTAGAGGTGAAAACTGGATGGATAAAATCCAAACTAACTCAGGATGGACAAAGGTGTATTTCTATTATTATTATTATTATTATTATT
>NC_045744.1:361587-367027 GCF_008692095.1 Etheostoma spectabile
TTATTATTATTAATATTATTATTATTTTATTATATGAATTAGTCTCTAAGGTTGAAGGCGTTGCATTGACTGGAACTGAAGTTAAAGTATTGTATAAGGTCCTAGCAGTATATGTGTCCCTCTC
Organism: Etheostoma spectabile; assembly: GCF_008692095.1. NCBI lineage: Eukaryota > Metazoa > Chordata > Actinopteri > Perciformes > Percidae > Etheostoma > Etheostoma spectabile. The sequence continues at coordinate 361,712 of NC_045744.1, forward strand.
TCTTCCCCTCCTACATCCATCCTGTATCTGTCCCTTCATCCATTTGCCTGGCAGCAACACCGCAGGGCACCTCAACCTCACACATCATACACAAAAACCACATTAGCATATTACAACAACAAAAATGTCTCTCAACAAAGCAGTTAGTGACCTGCACAGCCTCAGCCGCTGAAAAAGACAACAAAACTTCCATTTCCTAACAGTTTCCTCTTGGGGGCCGTAACCAGAGAGCAGCGGCTGTTCAGCAAGCCTGCAGCACAAAAACCACCACCACACTGCCAAACATATGAATCATAAAAGTGAGCCTACACACTGTGTGCCAGGACACAAACCTGGAGATCCAGAGTTTCATTTGGAACAGTTCAAAACTGATTAGATAATACCGACGGTGAGCGCTTGCAGTACAATGGCCCGCTAGTGGTTGGGGGGGGTAGCGGCGGGCGGGAGGGAAGCGTTGACGTGGGTGGCTTGGCAGAGCCTTGGACTGCAGCTGGCTGCAGAATAATAATGTCTGTTGCGTAACCGTCACTGAGTGTAGACTGGATGTGTTTTTTTTTTTTTTTTTAAACATGAGAGTCAAAGTGATGTAATGTCTGTGTCTGAGCAGAGGGGTCATATCAAAGAGCTGCCACTAGGAGGAGAGAGTGGGCCTGAACTGGCACAACATGAGGATGAGGAGGATGCTGGGCCCCATGTAGACTGATGAGGCCAGATGTGTGAACACTGCAAAAGATTTACATCTTTATAAGTAATTAAGTCTTAAATGTTTTATGCTCTTGAAACAAGTGTAACAATCTGCCATAACCATTTTGATTTAACTTCATTTTGGTACAAAGCACATCATGTACTGTGTGTGCAGTCATCACAATCAGCTGCTGCTGGATAAAAGCTTCATTTAGCCCCAATGATGTGTCTTAAACCAAATTTGATAAAGTCTCTAAGCTAATGGAGAATATTTCAGTCTGTTAAGTACAAATTAAATTAGTTTTATCAAAATGAGTTTCAGTATCTTGAAACAATAGAAGTGAAAAGCTTGTATTCCAACGTTATCTTATTCATGATCTGCAGTATCTGGTTTTTTTGCCTATAAAATCACAATTCTCTTCCTCTCAAAGATCAGTTTTTATGAGCTAATGACACAAATATCAAGGTTTGTGCAACAACAGTGATTCATTACTTTTTGGTCACCATAACAAATAAAAATTACATTTTTGATATGCACTTTTAGTTTGGGTTTAAGGATGAGCAGCATGTTGATGGCTTCTGAACCTGAAGGCCTCAAGTTCCAACATGTAACTACAGACATGCAGAGATGTAGAAAGCCCGCTCTGCTTCTTTGGGACGGTGAGTGCCGAGGTTATTTACGAGGTTTGAAGTCGACGGGATGCCTTTGTGCCGGAGCTGCCCTGGGTGGCAGAGGCCGACACATGGATATGTTATCAACTCAACATGAGTGATATCCCCTCATCACACACAGAGACTCCACCTGCACCCACTGATAAATCACTTCAAAAATGTGAGAAATATATTTGGGCTCATACCTTGGAGGAGAAAAATGAGCCAACTCTCTTTTTGAATTTTATGTTTCTTTGGCTGCTCAGTTTGTTCAAACGCGGGTAAGATATTGCAATGTGGAACACAGCAGGTGCAGCATAGAGCATGACAGCATGTCCTAAAATTCATAGCTATAGAGATGTTTTTCTTATTTTTTTTCTAATACAAGCACTTAGCTCCACCATTGTTCCCCTTTGGGAATCATTCATTTGACCCGGTCTGATTAGTTTGTTAGTGCACCTTAGATGTTCCAACATTAGTACTCAATTACTACTGCACAAAGTGAATGTCAGCTAGGTGCTCTTTGTGTTTTTCTTTGATACCGACCTCAAGGTCCCATAAACCCATTTGAAAACAAACAGTAATATTAAAAAAAATTGCAAGTCTGGGAATGTCAAATGAAGGCTGTTAATCTAACGGTTTGAAAAACAACTCTTTGACGGTTGGTGAGACACGCTCTATAGAAAAATGGAGTTTGTTAGACCATAATAGGGATGGTTGATATGGCCAAAATCTTCTATCCTCTTGTATTACGAAATGAATACAACGTGAAAGGATCAGAACATAAAGCATCGTCAAAATAATTATTTTTTATATTATATAGATATAGATATATATATATATACACACCTATATTAATATTGCTGTAACGCATTTTTCCACTTTGTAATAAAGATATAGAACAATGTATATGATTTACATTTTTATATTGTCATTTTGCCCAGCCCTACAAGGAGAGAAATATTTATTCTACATGTTTTTTTTTCTCAGTTGTAATGTTTCTCATTTCAGTTTAAATTTGAATGCATACTTTCGAAAAGTAACTACGTATATATACACACACATACATACATATATACATACATACACACACACTATAATATACTAGGTAAAATGTAGCATTTGTCCAAAAGCTAGAGTGGTTTCTCTTTTCTCTATTTGTCTTTATTCTTGTGTTGCTTATTTGACATCATTTGAATGTTTAAAACACAGGACAGTTAGTCTGTTGTGTCATGTTTTTGGAGAGGCGGACCCCACAGAATGCCAAAAAACTTACAACAACAAATGTGCAACAATTTAAATCCATCAACCTGAAACAACAACCACTTTTCTGAATCCATGAAAACGTTGGACGTTGGTGTCTCTGCCAGCTGCTTTAGCATTGGACCTGCTCCATTAATGATGTCACCATATTTTATAACAGCGTTGTTACAGTAGCAGTCACTTCCTATAGCAGAGCACAATACTTCCTGGAGGGGAACCCAGTAATGTATCTTCCTGCCGGGCCTTTAGTCTGAATTACAGCAGGAAAAACCAAAGGTTAATCCCATGGGGAGAATCCGCTCTGCCTGTGACCACCCAGCTTGTCCCTGTCGCTCCCTCAGTCTTTCAATTCAAGTGGCTTTAGTGGCGTGAATGTTGGATGAACTGGGGTAAACATGCACCTAAAACCAATGCAGATGTCTTTCTGTCCTTTTCCTGCCCATGTTTGGTTCTCTTCTTGCCTTTTCTCACCACCCCACTTTCTGTTACCCTCAATTTACATCCATCACATCTACATGCTTTGCAATCACCATACGTCGACTCAAAACATAAATGGATTATAAACTGGGCTGCTGAAATGCGTTCACTCACCTGAGAATCACGTATGAGTGTCCTCTTGTTGATGACCAAAATCCTTCATCCCCGACCCCCCTCTCTTCATTTCCCCGCGTGCTTAAATGCCGCCAGACGCATTACTTTGAGATCTAAGAGGTTATCTTGCAGTGGTTATGGGAATTGCAACAGCCTAAAGGACCGCCACAGGTTAAAGCTTTTTTTCATGCACCACGTATGGCTGAGCTTTAATGAGCACAACTCTTTTTCTCCCTCTGTCTGAAAAACACCTCTGCACTGTGGAAAGGAGGATGCCAGCATGTCTCTGTAAACCTGCTGTGTATGTGTGTGTGTTTTACAGGGTGGTGGGCCCCGCTGTGACCTTCCAAGTGAGCCCAAACACGCACAACGTCAGCACCGCAGATGTGGCCTACGTGGCTGGTAGGTTCTCCTTGAGTCATTTTGCCTTTATACTGACAGAAAAAAACAAGCCATTATCAATGGCTTGCTGCAGCACCTGGGGCCTCAGATGAACATTTTTCAAAATGTATGACACCTCTAAAATGTCCACCCACAAAAATGTGCCCACACCGGCACTCTATAGGTTTTACTATTGCATTAAGTTTAGTTTAAGTATTAGTTATTGAACCATTTTAAAAGGATGCAAGCCGGATTTGCCTTTGTGTCGCAAATCTCCAAGCGGACATGTTTGTTTGGTTCCATTGGAGACTTGGACGTGTGTCTTAAACCACATGCTAGGAAAAAACAAAAAGACAGAATTTTCTTTGTATTTTGGAAATTATTTGGTTCATTAGGGCCTTTTGCAAATATGAAAAGGACACATGATTTTGCCCTCAGCCTTGTTTTGCCAAACACTCATCAGTTTACCTTAAATAGTTCAGTTAGCTAAAGGGGGGGGGTATAGATAGGCTACCAGCAGCCAGTATGCATTGCATGCAAGACCACATGAAATGGGGACTTATTTGCTTTCGAGACTGAGGCCGGCCCTGTAATGAATGATGCTTTAGATCTGGCCTACACTGCTCATATGGATCCAGGTCCACCCCCCCATACCCCACACCAAACAGAATCTTATAAGCTAGGGCTTGCTCACATTTGACTTTGTCAAAACACAGCTGAATGTGCTCACACTCATATCTCTTATGTGGCGGAATAAAACATAAATGACTGCCTCTGAATGGTTGAGGTTCAATAATTCAGTAGTAGGAATCAAACGAGTAAGAGGCACTTTCAACATGATGCAGTTAAAATCATAGGTCATGCTCAGGGTTTGTAGGGAGTTAGATTGGGGTGGGATCGTTACTTCCTTCATCTTTGGTTAACCAGATCATCTCATTTGACATAAGGTTTCCTACTGAACAACCCAGTCTCACAGCAGTTTGTGAAATGTTCACATCATTTAATCCCTTAATTCATGTACACGGACACATTTATCTAGTTCTTCTGGTCATGGTCAGCATTTTTAATTTTTTTATCATTAATGTCTTTAGATAGGGGTAAGTATAGTCTCGCATCACCAGATCTACCTCCACAGAGCTGTGGAGTTACACCTGGCTACACCCACCCACACACAAGAAAAAATGATCAGGGGTTGTTTCTTTAAACCAATCCCAATGGTCTTGGGGGGGTGCTAAACTCCAGACGTGGCGACGGTGCCTCTGCTCAATAGTCTTAGGAAGGAACATTTCCATCCCGCTAAAGAGAACACCACAGCCATTATTAAATGAAGATAACTGTTGACACTACAGTTACGTGAGATATTTAAATCAGCTGATATGTGGTTACACCTCATTATCTCTTACCAGTCGATCTTCTTGTGGACTTCGTCCACAGACATCCCACCAATCAGTCCCATAAAACAAGAAGAGGGAATCCAAAAATAAAAGTAGAACAAAGAAATAGAGACCAAAAGAAATCCAGGAAGCAAGGAACCAGACAGGAACCGACACGGGGAGACACAACACTACAGTGATCTGACACATGACAAGATTTCGTACACACACTAAACCCAGAGGGTAACGAGGTAACCACAGGCAGGTGACAAGAGGGCCGGGATACAGGTGGAAAACATCAGGTAATCACAGGGAGTAACACTAAAGACAAGACGAGACAGAGACCCAGACTTCAAAATAAAACAGGAAACAG
>NC_045744.1:367037-368119 GCF_008692095.1 Etheostoma spectabile
ATGCAAAAATAAATACCATACCATAATCACAAGACATGACAGCAACCAGGCCAAGAAATAAAGACAGGAAAACAGACTACCATATTAAGACAAGAAACCCAACCATAACATCATTCCCTAAAAGAACCGAGTGGACCTGCCTTATTATTATATATTAATATTATTATTAATCCAAATGATCTTCAAAAGGTTTTGTTTTCAGCTAGTATAGCTAGCTGGAAGTCTGTCGGGATTTTGAAAACACAACACAAACAGCGGAAGGTGAGGAGCAAAGCCCGACTGATTGATGTTGATTGACTGATGTCAGCCTTTATCCTGGGAATGGGGGGGGGGTAAAGTTAGGGTTAGGGTACCCATTAGGTAGGAAACCATCAGGGACTGGCTGCCAAGGGGTCACTTAAAACTTCTAAAATCAGGACATAACGTTTTGTCACAGACATCATGCATCATCAAAATGGCATGAACCCCGGTCTCATTATTATTGTTATTATTATTGTTATCTTTATATTGTCTTCTATACTGTATTCTTGCTAAAACGGATGCTGGGAGTCATCCCAAAAGGATTAGTAACGAGAGTCTGAGTCCTGGGTTTGTTTGATCCCTCCACCACCCCGATCTGTATTGGACTTGGGAAACGTCATATTGGGAATATGATCAAAACCAGGACTGAAGAAAGATCTAAAATGGGGAAAGTAATCTTCTTCATTAACAAGTGATTTTGGTCCACCATCATTTTTGGTCCGGAGAAGCTGCAGACAGTTCCTCAGTGATTCTCTTTCAAGATCCTCCAAATAAAAATGACTCGGTTCAGCCTGTCCCGTCACGCGGAGAGGGACTCTGTAATAATCTCTCCAAGTGCAAACCAGCAATAAAGATATTGTAAAGTAAGTGTGTGTGTGTGTGTGTGTGTGTGTGTGTGTGTATGTTTGTGTGTGTTGGGCTGCAGTGTGACTCACAGTAATGAGGCAAGGGTGTTGATGAAGTGGGGAATGAAGAGAGGAGGAATGTTTGCCATTTGCCAAGCTGTCAGTCCAGAGAGAGACTTTCCTGATATTCCCTCCGCCACACACACACACACACAC
>NC_045744.1:368129-372429 GCF_008692095.1 Etheostoma spectabile
ACACACACACACACACACATATACAAGATGCAATACCTGTCTTGATAATTGCCATTCCACCTCCCCACCCACACACACATAGGGAGAAACACACTGTGGTGATTGTGCAACGGCTTTTCTCCTATTTTTAAGTGCTATTGTTGGCGTTCTCATTTCCCGCCCGCCGCTACCACTGGCTCTGCTGGGTCACGGATGAGCCTTGATTGTTATTAATGCAAACATTTGACAGAACGTGCTCAAAATGAAATATGGCGTCCTCTCAGCGGAAGTGCAATGATGTGGGCGTGCTGTATTTGAAGCGTCGCTTGTCATATTCAACTAGAATATCTATCCATCCCAAAGCTTACATTATACCCCCTGGCCAGGGGTTTAAGTGCTTTTCTGAAACATTAAGCTTTACATGGCCATTGTAATTATGTAGTTTTGTCATCATTCTTAGCCGCTCAACAGCTGATGGTAGAGATCGGACGGCCATCTCTTCTGTCACAAACTTGTCTGTTTTGCTGGAACACTTTTGCCCGCTGTCTTAAAAATAATTCTGTTTTACAGTATTTGATTTAATCTCTGCCAACACTTCAGTAAGAGGTCAGTGTGCATCAAGTCAAGGCTTTAGTATTAAACTTTGTATAGTTGAGGATGAAGAATTCAGATTGTTGAAAAGTAGATAAAATGAAAATCTAAGAAAACTAACACAAACTGGTCCAGAAAAGAGAAAAATGCAACAGTTATTCGGTCTGTAACATAGAGACTGCTCTTCTCTCTCAACACACCACCAACAACAACTTCTTCTTTTTTGTAATGAAAATGCAAAAGGAATAAAACTTCTTTACAAAAACGTGATGACGTACTTGTTTCAGATATGCATGTTAGGTAGCTGCATTGTTACGCCTGGTGGGAATAGTTAAATTAAATAAAAAACTGTCTAGTATATACGGTTTATTTCATATTCTAAACACCTCAACTGACTTGTAAAGTACGCAATGCTTAATGGGAAAACAACAACTTGTTTTAAGGTGTGGAAAATAATTTCTTTAATTTAGTGGCAAGTTTTACTTCAGCACATCAAAGCAGATACAATCCAGTTATAATATTGCCTTTTGTTGCAATTTCTTGATTTAGTTTTAGTGGCATGCGTCATGGAAATCCAATGTTTAAAGAGCCATGTCAATAGGAATTATGACATAAAAATGAATATGCCCTTAAGCAAAAAAAAGATTCATGAATTATACTTAACATATATATTATTTTAGTAATTATTTCCACCACTTATTATTTGTTTTTTAAATAGTTTTACAGAAATATCAATAAAATGTACACTGAAGTCAGTATTATAAATAAAGGTTCTTACTATCTACTTTTACCTTTTGTCTTTTTTATAGTGTTATATTATTAAATTCTGATTTTTAATAATGCATTTACATGTAGGCAACATGTAAATGTGGAGCTGATAGTTTTATCTGTATTGATGGATCCAATTTTACAAGCTGAATATGTGTTTTATATGTAAAATAAATGTAGTTGAGTGGAAAAAGTACAATATGTCCTTCTGAAATGTAAAAGAGTAAGAGTATAGATTACCACATATAAAATACTTGAGAAGAGTAGTCTTCTCTGCTGGAGTAAATCTTCCTCTTTAATGATAACATGTACATAGTCTAATCTCCTTATTGATAGAGGGATAGAAGCCAGGCTCACCTAAGTCCAGGTTAGACCTCCTTCCACCCAATCCATTTGGACCCTGACCTGCTGTTAAAATGCCTGATTAATGCAGCCACACTTGATGTTGCATTTTAAGAAGCAGTGATACCACTTCTGTCACGCGCGCCCGCCCATTGTGAGCAACTTGGGGCCACTGGGGGCCATTGTCAAACGTGGGGGTGGATGTCAAGATGGTGGGTAGTGGGGTGGTGACCTTCATTGTCCGGTTGAGAGTGGGCGCGGGACCCAGAGGCTGCTTCCACCGGTGTGTCACGGCCGTGAGAACTGGACCCCGTGAATAGGCCGGGGGCCAGGGGCCAGGGGTCAGGGTCAGGACAGCGGGCAGCTCAATTAGCACTTAAAGCAGGAGGAGAGCAGCTGAGATAGCCACTCCAGCACTTGTTTTGCATACATGCTAATCATGTCTCTCAGTGTGAAGAATGTTACTCACACATGTCCAAAAGCTGTCCACTCTAGGGACGATGGACGGTCTGGACAGTGTCAGATCCCTCTGTCTTTCCTACCATCACAGTATTTTCTCCAGTTAAACCAACGTCTTTGTTATGGGCGGACAATAGCTAGTTGCTCAGTCACTGATGCTGCATCTGACATCTGATTTGTGTGTTGACATGTAAATAATTTCCTAGCAGAGAGGTCAATATCAAGTTAAAAAGACATTTTCCCCCTGCAGAGAGTAAAGCAGTGAATGGCGGATTTACATGCTAATTAATGGAATATCCCTTAAAAAGTGGTGGAAAGTGCTTATCATTCTTATCTAGTTCACATATCAATCAAAATATGTTTTTGTTAGTTCTTAGTTTATTATTAAGTGTGGATGTTTATGTTTCCAGCATATCAAGCAATTACATTAAAATAGCATACCTCTTAATAACATAGTGCTTTATGTTATCTTAATAAAAATCAAGATGACTGAAATGGTTTGGGGAATAAAGCATAAGAAGAGATGTGGGACTTGTGTAATAGAAGAGCAACATGCTACAAGTACAGGGGTACAAGGGTTTTCAGGGGATACATTGTGTAAAAATAAAACCATTTTCATAAAAACTTAATATGTCCACATGATAGAAAAAAGGAAGGCAATGAGAAAGGAGCGTGCAGAATTCTTTTTTTGTTTGCCTTTTTAGCCACCATACAAAGCAGCTAGTAATAATGGCTGTACACGCGAACGCCAGTGAAGAACATGGAAACTGTATAACTTGTGTTTTGATCCAAAACAACATTCTGCAAGATCTTTGGCTATCTGTGCCTTTTAGAGTTGCTTTTAGGATATAAATGATCTTCATATCCTCATTTGCTGTTTGCTCTTGACTTTGTTTGAGACTTATTAACCATATATGAGCCCAGATACAGCCGGAGTAGGTCCTTGTTAGTGAGTTCTAGTGACCTAGCACAAGAGGAGAATCTGTCCAATTATGGTTATTATGGAGTGTTGTTTTAGATGATCTTCTATTCAAATTATATTAAAATGCAAGTCCATTCTTGTTGTTGATGTTCCATGTATACTCATACAGGGCTGGTAACTCTCACACATTGACCCTGAGACTTTTCACACACTCCACACATGCCACACATCCATTGTCTCATGCAATAGAAAAATAGATTAATAACTGTTAACGTTGCAGCACAAAAAGTGTACAGAGATGCCTCCTTCAGAGGTTTGATGACATTTTCAATGGAGTCATGTTTATAGTGTACAGTATTATAAAATTGTCATTTCATAACAACAAACCTGTGTCTCCCACTGGTCATTGCTTCATGCTTTTGATGCAAAAAGGTAACAAAATTACATATGACAAAAAGTTGTTCAGTGGTTGCTTTCTGGCAACTGTCTTCACTTGTCACTAAGCTTCAGACCAGATCCTGATGACTGGGTAGAGGAAGGGCATCAGTTACGTCTGGGCCTTTCCTTTCCTTAACTTTTTGTCTCATCGTTTTCTTTCGTCTGAGTGGATTAGCATAGATCTCGTATGCTGACAGGACTGACCTTCACTGCAGCTAAACACTTGCCAAAATGCCAAATGTAATTACTGAGCTCTTTAGGTCAAACTAATGTGTTTCATCTACCTCACTTTGCCCTCGGACATCAGACTGCAGTCGAGTCCCCTTTCTTCCCTCTTGCAGCACCGGCTCCCTGCATGTGTTTTTGTGTCACAACAAAGCGAGGAAATGTATGCGTAAATATGCCTAAGATATGTGGCTGAATTGCCATCAATGTGGACAAGTGTGCACGTTGCTATGCTGCTAGATGTCTTTCTGTGACTTTGTCAGCATATACTCTTCCCAATCCTGTGATTATAGATCATTTAATGTTACCTGGCAGAGCTGCAGAGTGCTTCACTAACACTGCCTTTCAAAGGTTGACATCCTCATCTTCATCATCATCATCATATCCATTACCATTCCTCTGTACATGCCTGTAAATTGTCAACTCTAATATGCTGTCTTGACATCAGCTGTCTCTCGAGCCCTTTTACTTGTTTTGTATTTCCATTGGCTGTTGACTATACATGCATACTGTACCTGCAATCTTTGTTAAATCTTACACTGTAAAATCCAATTAGTTAACCTTACTTAAAAAAAG
>NC_045744.1:372439-372504 GCF_008692095.1 Etheostoma spectabile
GATTGCACTTAAAAAACTAAGTACAATGGAATAGCTTTGCGTGTTGTATTAACAAATCCCTGTTT
>NC_045744.1:372514-372876 GCF_008692095.1 Etheostoma spectabile
CACTTACTCTTGAGTTTAAGTAACTAAAGACATTTTGTGTGGTGTACTTGACAATTTACTTTTGATGTACTCCTGACTTAGTATAGACTACTCAGAATTACTATTTTCATCAACTAAGTAATGTCATGTGAACTTTACTTTGTGTGTACTCTTAACACAATAATTTAAGTTAGGCTAACTAATGTGACAATTACTGCAATTTAGAATTTCTTGTTTTAGTTACTTGAAGAAGGTTTCTGATTTACTTGTTTAAACCATGCAAATCGATTAGAAAAGACCAAGTACCTGTTACTTGTGTAAATTAAGTACTTCAAACAATCACTTTAACTTATTCTATTTACAGTAATCAATTAGACATTGAG
>NC_045744.1:372886-373013 GCF_008692095.1 Etheostoma spectabile
TCTAAAGAAGAATAACAATCTCAAACACCTAATGCTCACCTATTTTAACTCCTTTCTGCCAACCACCAGAGAGAAGAAGTATAAAGTATCATAAAATAGAAATACTTAACACACAACCACAATATAG
>NC_045744.1:373033-373518 GCF_008692095.1 Etheostoma spectabile
AAACCTCAACCATTGTTATTTAGTTTACAATGTTAAAATTAAAGTCTTAAAACCATTTGAATCTGGTATGAATTATGCATTACCTTGACATTTGTATTTTTATTCTGAATGTATTTTATCATCTTAAAAATTATTACGGTGTACTTGGCCCAGATACACCTTGTAATTTCTTAAACAAGTGCTTTACTTTTGTAACAAAGTTTAAAGATCAAACTTGGTAAAGAATCAAGTGCTAACAGAATCAATCTGCCTAACACAGTACAAGTGACAAGTGACATCCAGTTAGTTTATAACCATGGCAACCAATCTCACACATGTATGAATGACCATACACCTGCAGCCTCTAAATGTAACTTACTGTTGGACCCAGTGGCTGATCTAAAACAATATGAAAGGAGTGCCTTCATTTACTTGACAATTAAAAGCAGCTGGACCCACTTTTATAAACAAAATTGTAAACCAAATGTCACTCTTGATTTTTACCA
>NC_045744.1:373528-373783 GCF_008692095.1 Etheostoma spectabile
TAACTCAACAGGAGATTTTTAAAAGTTTGAAGTCTGGGGGGGGTAGTTTGTTGCCTGCCAGGCCAAGCATCACTCGTTGAAGTTGAATGTATTTTTCATGGCTTTAGGGTAGTCCAAGTGTAATGCATAGGACAACCCAAACAAGAGGCCAAGTGCTTGAGGTAGGTTCTCGGGACTGTCCATTACAATACCTCCTTCAAGAATGATGGCAGTAGACACTGGGTCAAGATGATTTGGAGAGATAGGCGCATCTTC
>NC_045744.1:373793-373947 GCF_008692095.1 Etheostoma spectabile
GTCAGCAACCCAACAGATACCTGGGCCCAAGCCTCCTCACTGTCAGAATCCTGTATCCAACCAAACACAAACATTACTCAGGTAAATGAATGAAATGCATTGTCAATCTTCATCAAACCATCTTTCAAGTCAACACTTCCCTCCAGCCTATTAG
>NC_045744.1:373957-375303 GCF_008692095.1 Etheostoma spectabile
CACACCCAGCTAACAGACATCCACTAAAAACATTAATGAAATTAAGCTCTATCCTAATACAAAATGTAGTCAGATGTTATTGCTGTTACAGCTTTTCTTTTTGAGGGAGAGAAATGTTCTACCTCTTGTGCAGAACCCACAATCACAGCATGGCAAGTGGGCTTAGCATTGTTGCACTCAGCAGCGCAACCCTGTGACATGGACTACAGATGGAGTAAGTTGAGTGGCTGCTTCATCGTTTGTTTAGGGTTTTTGTTGTTTTATCTCGTTTTTCTCACCCTGCTGGCATACACTGAATTTTGTTCTGAGCTCCCAGGGAAATACAGTATGTTCTCTTTTAAGATATGAGAACTTACAAAGGAGGTGTTGTAGAAGTTACTGGGGTCATCACCAAGCAGAACAGGGATGCCTTGGAGAACAAGGGTACGCACTGCTGTCACATCTGGTTTCTAGAAGTGGATAGAACACATAAAGTTCAAGATAATGCAACATTCAAAAGTTACAATATAAACCCATTTTTAAAAGCGCACATGAAAAAGGTGTCATCATCTATGCGTAACAATGCAGAAAACAGTTCCTGATGGGAGTAGTTATTTGAAGATCTAATCTATAGCAAAAAGGTAAGTCTGTAGACTGACCCTTGAATCAATTTGGAAGTCATCCTGCAGCTTGCATTTTTCTTTGACTTTTATCTTCAGCTCTTCAACCGTTTCTGGTTTCCCATCCAGTGACACTTTCCGTATGTCCCCTTCATTAATGATGATTCTTAGTTTATAGCTTCCCATGGTCCTAGACAGAGTGAAGATCGCTTTAGTACACATTCCACATAATGTCATTCAGCATAATATGTAACGCTTTAGTGTCACATACACATTGCCTTTCACTCTCTATACACACACACACACATTAATTGTATATATATATATATTAGTCTACTTTATCTCACCTCCCAAATACTGAGGCCAACTGCCAAAGCAGCTGTGAAGATCCCTCAAGGCAGTTGCCACAAGCACTTCTGTAAAGGACAAATGATGTCTTAGTCAAAAGTAAGTTCCACTTAAAGTGATGTGATTTGCAGAGTAAAGACATATGTGCATACTTTACAAGAATTATAGGAGAATACTTCTTTTCCAACATAAATATAAATTCGTATAGATATGAATATTTGAAGATTCAGATTGAGTCATGAAAACAATTGACTGACTTGACCTGACTTAAGTATAATTACAGTAATATTAGCAATGCTACTCCCGTGTGTGTTCTATCAATAGCTGGTGTTATCTTTTAAAAACATGGAACGACTTCAGTTTAATTTGACTTTGAATAAAAGTTGTGCATTGTTCCAT
>NC_045744.1:375313-375428 GCF_008692095.1 Etheostoma spectabile
CCTACTGTGCTGGACGAATGGAACACGGGCGGGATAGAAGAAACACCTCAATATACAGTTTGTTAATGTTTTTATTCTTTCTATTTAAAATGTTTGACAGGGTCCTTCTTAATAT
>NC_045744.1:375438-375579 GCF_008692095.1 Etheostoma spectabile
AAATAAATGTCCTTTTTTTGCCAACCGTCATGTGTTATCCACGTTTTTGACTTTGCAAACAATTAAAACAGAAACTAGCAGTCATGTAACTTATGTTCTCCTAATTGTCCAACCAACAGTGTTGGGAAAGTTCACTTTATA
>NC_045744.1:375589-375861 GCF_008692095.1 Etheostoma spectabile
CTAGTTCAAAGTTCAATTAATACATTTTAAAGTTAACTAGTTAGTTCATACTTCAAAATTGTTGAACTACGTTCACAGTACAACAATTAACTAGTTCATAGTTTTTCCCATATGTTGCTGCAAGATTTTTTTTTGATTTTTTTTTAATTATTGCCACTGCCCATACAGAACCACAGAAAGCCATTATTTTAAGTTTTAACTCTGAAACTATGCGTAAGATTTCATTTTTATAATTGTGATTAGCTTGCACATACCTTGAAATGCTATCTGGG
>NC_045744.1:375871-378061 GCF_008692095.1 Etheostoma spectabile
TTTAATGTACCGTTTCAGCTTTGCTGTGGATGTAACTGAAGTGCTTATTGTCTTTTTGAAAGCTGGCAGGCAACATTTGCAGAGAAATGTTTGATTTTTTGCATCCTCACAAACGTTATCATAAAACACGTTTAAATTATCACCGTGCTGCTTTGTGTTTTGATGACTTAGCGGCGGTGCGACGTGGTGGCTGGTGTTGCCAGATAGGGTGTGTTTTCCGCTACATATTAAGGCCTGTTTGCGGTGTGTTTTAGCCAGGTCTTCGCCTGGAAGGTTCTATGGAAAACCTGGCACCCTATTAAACGAAGTTAAACTGAGAGAGGGGGCCGTTCACAAACACCAGAATGAACGTGTTCGCAGTATCGTTTATCAGACAGTTAAACAGTAGCCTACGTTAAGGAACTATCGTTCAAAGAAGGCGTTCAGGCACAACACTGCCGACTAATGTGGCTGAAAACTGTGTGTAGCTTAAGAATTGCCTTGTTTTGTGTTTCCTCTACACAATTGATGTATCAAATTTCATTGATATATTAATTTGTAACTGAATTTCTGTGTTGTTAATACCCAACATTCGACCAAAATACATCCACTGTGTCAACTCCATGAAAACTAAAAATTACTGTAGCTACATTTAAAATCTGAGCGTTTTCACCGTTATTATAGATTTTCGGGTGAATCCCGGGATGGTGGTGCAAGCCGCCAAAACATTCCCAAACATATGCTCTGCCTGTTTGCTTGTTAATGTTTAACATATTGTCGAACAGAGATTTTAGAGTCAGTTTTGGTGGCTCTATTTCACCTTCTGTGTCCCTCACATGTGGAGTTCCACAGGGTTCGATTCTCGGGCCAATTCTTTTTTCACTCTATCTGCTTCCCCTTGGATGTATCTTAAAAAGACACAACATCAGCTTCCATCTTTATGCAGATGACTCGCAAATCTACCTGCCATCACAAGAAATGTGGTAGTTCTTTAGCAAGATAGTTGACTGTTTTAATGATATAAAGCCTGGGTGACATTTTTAAACTTAACGAGAGTAAAACTGAGGTTATGGTTTTTAGACCCAGTGGCGCCTCTGATGTGTCACAATAGACCTGGGCATTTTTCAAACTATGTTAAGTCTGTTGTAACAAACCTGGGTGTAAAAATGGATTGTGATTTTAAAATGGAGAAGCAGTCAATTCTGTGTGAAAGCAAGTTTCTTTCAACTGAGGCTTCTTAACAAGCTTAAGGCCTTTTTATCCTTCACAGACTTTGAGAGGGTTATACATGCTTTTTACAACACGCTGACTATTGTAATGCTCTGTATGTAGGAGTTAGCCAGGCTCCCTCTCTCGACTACAGCTGGTTCAAAACCGTGCCGCGTCTCCTTACGGAACGTGAAGCGAGATCACACACCCCTGTCCTTGCCTCTCCCACTGGCTCCCAGTTATTTAGGATTTTTTAAGATTTTATGTTTGTTTTTAAAGCCCTCCATGGACTAGCTCCAGTCTACATAACTGATCTGTTGAAGCCACACTCCTTCAAGATCTTTAAGGTCTGCAAACCAGTCTCTCTTGTTGCCCTAAAACACGGCTGAGAGTAGAGGGGATCGGGTTTCTCAGCCGCAGCCCCGAGACTTTGGAATGAGCTGCTCTACATGTCAAACTGGCCCCCAGCCTTCCGGTTTTTAAATCGCGACTTAAAACACATTTTTTCCCTGGCTTTTAATCAGCATGAGAACGTATGTTTGATGTCTGGTGTTGTATTCTGTCATTTATGTTCAGTTCTATGTACAGCATTTGGTCAACCAGGTTGTTTTTAAATGTGCTCTAGAAATAAAGATTGATTGATTGATTGATTGATATGATAGCTTATGTCGAGGCAACAGACAGAAACACAAATTCACACACAAATATTAACCTAACTTGCTTGAAAACTTACCTTATTGTTTCACATGCGATGAAATCTCCAGCAAATGTGTTGGCTCAGTCCAATCGGCACCACTAACGGTCCTGAGCAGGAGACTGAACGTTGGGGGATTCTACTGCGCATGCTCCCAATTAGTTGCTCTAAGCAAGTTAAGATGACTTCAAACAAAGTTATAGTCACTCAAAACAATAAGTAAATAGCTTTTTTCACCATGAAATTAACCGTTACTTTGTAAAACCAATTAAGCTGCACAAATTATTGATACCCAACTACAGCTAACT
>NC_045744.1:378071-385490 GCF_008692095.1 Etheostoma spectabile
TGTCTTTCAAGTTATGACAGCTATTGGATTTTACAGTGTAACTTCTTATTTAGCTGTGTACATAAAAGGACTCTTAAAACGTGTAATTGTAGTTCCCCAGATTATTATTTTCAAGAAAGCATTCTTTTCTTATTGCGCTGATTACTTATTGTTTCATTGACGTCATGTTCAGTTGCAGAGAAGCTGAAAATGTTATTGTCATATGTGACAACCTATCCACACACGCTGTCATTAGTACCACCACTGACTGATTTTCTGTCATGGCTGTCACTGCGTGGAACTCCTTTAATTGTTCCCATTGATTGTCGGAGTGATTGCATTGGAAACAGCTCTCGCATTGGGATCCATCCAGCGGTATCTGGGTGCCCTTCAGGAGCAGGCAGATCTATTTGAGTTAACTTCAATTGAAGTCACCTGTTAATCAGTTTTCATCGCATGCCAAAGGCTAATCCATTTTATCAGTTTCTCTTAACTGTTGCTAAAGAAAATAATCAAAATAGGGAGAGTCGAGAGGTGTGGTGGAGGTGTTTCGTGATGCAATTTGCTGTGACACCTCACCCTGGTTTTATCTCCCCGCCTGTCGTCACAGGCAGCACTGGAGGCGTTTTTTGAATTGCAAGATGCCTCATCCAAGCTTCAAAAAGCCTGCAACACTCCCTGCCGATCCAGAGTCACCTGTGGTTATTTTGGTCTGACTTCAGAGGGAGCAATGAGCTGTACGCTGTCCTCTGGAGCTTTGCAAGCATCTGTGAGTCCTGCCGCTGAGCAAAGGGAAGGGATATGTGGGGAGGGGAGGAAGAGACACAGGTGTTGTGCCTAGCTCAAGTTTGCACAGCGGTGCGACGAGATCCCTGAGCCAACCGTGCAGCCACCCTCCCAGCCACTAAGACAAGCAGCCAAGCAGCCGGCCTGATTTCCCTGGCCTGCTGGCACCGCCAACCCCTCTGTCCCATTCCCACAGCTGGCGGGATCTCTGCGTGTTGGCCTCAGCTCCTGACGCTTGCTCTCCCAGATGGCCACCTTGTAGCAAAGCTGGCTTTATGCTTGCTTCAGTTTTGCATCATTCCCCCGGCTACTGAGCGATAGTGGAAAGAGAAGGCTTCCATTGGTTGTCTGCTGTGAGAATAGACTGCTGTACATGACGTGCTAACCTCGGCTGCAGCTCTCACACTTTTCAGTCATTTTTGGTTTGTGCTGTTTGTGTAGCTGATGTTTAGGAAACCAGTGACAGTTTTTGGACTGGAAATAGTTGGGGGGGAGGAACCTGCACACACACACACCTGCACATACACACACATTATTACCAACACCTCTTTTAATTTGAATAGGCCCATAATAGTCCTATCTTTTACATTCAAAATTACAGGACAGTGTCAAGGTGCCTTTTGGATTCATATTTTATTGATAATCTAATTTAAATCCTACTGCATTACCTATAATTTATTTCCCACTAACTTTGTAATTCCAGCTGAGCAGAAGAACAGACCTTGACCCCCAAAAAATTAATAGCCCAGAGATTGAATAATTTAGTATACATTTTTTAAACTGCAGTGGATGGGAGTAAAATCATCCCAGAATCTTTATAATATCCTTAAATTTAATGACCATGTCTGTCTGATGACTGCTCCTAATTATCACATTATCATCCTACTGCTGGCACATAATATGCCATATAGTAGCTGTAATATCATGAAAGCACAGTTATTGAAATAGTTAAAGTTCCATGGCATCAGAGAAGGTTTTTTCTTGGTGTTGACAGGTTGGATATCTTTGCTCTGACCTTTTTACCACTGTAGCATCTCTAACATGTGTTACCTTTTGAAAGAAATTCATATCATGAAAACTACTTGATAACAAGTATGTGAAAAGTAGATACATTCAATAGAAAATACAAACTGTTTATAAAAAATAATTTGAAGGAATAAAACAAATATGCTTTATCTGTCATTGTACAGCTGAAATGTTCCTCATCTACAAAATGAAGGCTGAGGACACATGAGGGGCGCAGCTATCGATTATTTTAGTAATCGAGTCGCCTGTTCTACCGAATATTCCAGCATCATATTAGAAATACCTTTGCTTTATAGTAGATAGCAATAGTAAATATGCAAAAGAAAGGTTTCCTTTTCAGAAAAAAACTTTTTCGTGCTTTAATGAAATACAATAACAGGGATATTGGTTGCACGGACCACCAAGCCCCTAAATTTGCTGTCCAAAATGTCATAATCCCCCAGTGGTTGGACAGGTCTCAGCTGCTACAATGATATTGTTTTTTTTCTTTTTTCACCCCCTCTGGCTTGACTGTCAAACTCGGCCTATGCTTCTGGAGGGCAGCAGCAAAGATTCCAGGGTGAATGTGATACCTATAAGCTAAAATATACAATGACTGAGGACGTCTAGTGATGAGTCCATAGCAACCGGTTCATGTGTTGAACTTGTTATTACCCATAGTGCTTTGTTAAATGGTCACAATGTTTTGTTTCATGTGAACAGTAGTTTACTAGTGGAGTAACTTAATATTTGAAGTAATGCAGTAATGCAGGAAGTGTGCATTTAGTTAGATGGTGTCCATCTTGTGGGTCGTGGAGGGCTCCCATTGGTTGGAGATGTATGTTTGTGATACTAAGAGAAAAGCTTGTATCAAGCTTGCTTCAAGTTTGGATGGTGCACTAATAATAATAATAATAAGCTAATAATATAACTTTGTCTATTTTGACTGTCCGGCTTTCCATTCCCTCAAAGTTCAGCAGTCAGTGGTTCAAATTTAGCCATCTAAATTCAATAAAGAAATTCTGAAAAGTGAAGCCAATGCGCCTTATGTGCCTTAAAACTGCATTCTTTTTTTATTTTTTATGAACAGGAGGTGACTCCACTGTTTGCACAAACAAATCCAACTGTATGGAAGTCTCTGAGAAAATGAGCCTACTTCCTTACGTGCTTGAACATTTCCTAATGAGTTTATAGTCTCAAATTCTAGTTTCAAGTATTTTCAAAAAAGTACTATGTTTATTTTGTAAATCACTGTCCCATTGATAGTAAAATAGACGATAAAGCAGGGGATGCTGTAGGGTGTAGCCACCTTCTGGTTGACAAGTCAATACCATGGCATTTTGTGTTTTCAGTTGATAAAAGTTCTGGAAGTTAATTGTAACATTTTGATTACCTGAAATTTTTAAATCTTCGGTTTTTGCTTAAAGACTGAGGAGTTGGCCTAGTTTTGCTAGTTGAAATGGATTATAGATGCACCTTGCCAACCAAGCGGGCTAGCTAAGACTAGCTGAGAGTTTGGCTTCTCCTTCCAAGCTCCCCACTCTCTGGCTCCAAAAAACCAAGATGGTGAAGGCCAAAATGAGAAACTCAAGGCCTCAAAACCATAGTCCACAAACCAATGGGTGATGTCACGGTGGCTCCACTTCTTTTATATATAAATGAGTAAATATTTACCATGACATCACTGATACTAAACTAAATTTCCGTAGCAGTAACCACTTCCCTCTCGACACACAAGGCGCGTCATTTGCTTTTCAGTTTGACTGCAGCTCACATTTTCTGGAGCGTCTTGTTATTCCAGACTCCTGACCGAAGCCTCCTGTTGCTTGTTCTCTCAGAGGCCCGAGGAGGCCGTCTGCACCCGGCAACTCATTTTTAGCCGTCTTCAAGATGCCTGATGAGATGTAGAGGCAGACAGCTGGATTGATTGGCCCCTCTTGATCGCACAGGCCTTGATTACAAATGCACTCAAGTGCTACCGTCCCCCCCTCTCCTTGATTTCTCTCTCCTCGTCTTTTCCCTTAGTCTGTCTCTCTCCGTTCAGGCTCTTTTCGTCTCCCTTTTCTCATGATTTCTTTTTCCCCACAAAAAGCGAGGGTGGATAAGGCAAGGCTGCTGAGGAGAAAATGGAAAGGAGCAGAATGAATAATGAAGATTTGCCTTGCATGGTTCTCTGCCAGCATTGACAAGTAGAACAGGTCTTGGTTTGCGATGAATTTGGAATCACACTGTGCTGCGAGAGAATTAGATCAATATTTTAAGAACTGAGCGGCAATAGTCTCTGTCACAGGATGATTTGTATTTGTTTGAATTTAGGCATGCACATCCTGTCTGTTCTGTAAATTAGACATCGTATAATCAGCCTTTTCAGAGAGACTGATTATTCTGGCTCTGCATGTTTCCTTAGTACAAATTTTTTTTGCGGGTGGAAGTATTTTAGTATTTTGGCAATAATCTAAGCCTTCTTCTTTAAAGGGTCAGTTCACCTGAATAATAACTATATCTTCTCCCTTACCTCTAGTAGCATCTAGCCATGAGGATAATTTTGTCACATGAAAACAGTGGATGTAGAATGGATTGTACGTGTGGTGCTTACAGCATTGGAAGATCATGCTGAAGAAAATCTAAACAGCCATGACACCCCAGTTTCATCATCTAAAGTTTTTAAAAGATGACCTGTGGTAGTTCCCACATAAGACAGTTTCAGTTTTAGGGTTAGAAGAAAAAATAGAAGAAAATGCACCAAGAAAGAAGAATTTGTGACAATGATAAACTGAACCCCCGGGGGGGGGCTTATAAAGCATCTCAGTCTTCCCCCCAAAACTGGGATGTGTTGTCCTTCCTTCTGACTGACAGTTGTAGACTGCAGTCTTTAAAAAACACTGCATGGCTGCACACTTCTATTTCTTCTACTGTAGCCCTCAGGGGACTAAACTATTACTCAGTAATGCTACGTTTTGTATAGGAATACCTGTCTCATGTGATGTCTTTAGATTAATAAAAGGGGATGTTTTAGAGGGCTGATATTGTCCTCTTGTTAGAGGATAAATCTGGTGATGTCATCTTAATCAACATGTCCCATTCAAAGTGTATCCCAGCCTGATATATCTTTTTCCTCTGTGCCATAGAGCTCCATTGTTGTCCAAAAACTGTTCAAAGGTTTGACTCTGCTCCACATATTCCAAACTGCTTACGGAAATACTCACTTAAGGATAAAATCTGTATTACTCCTCTGCTGAAAATAGTCTACAACATTGCATTGAGTTGATCACTGGAGCACAAAAGACCTGATGACCATAAGAAATTTACAGAAGTCTGGGTTTCTAACCATTCCACCAGTTGAAGTAAGGTCTGGCTACACTGCTGATCTATTCTGGCATTGGGGACAATAAACGCTCCGCATTGTTTGTATTTATTTAAACCAATCACAATCATCTTGGGTGTGGCTAAGCACAGGAGGCAGCAAGTGTGCTTTGCGATATCATAGCAGAGATAAAAGAAAGGGGCCTGGATGTCAGGCTTTATCCCAGCACTGTACATCCTGTAAACCAGTGAACAAATCATAGCCGAACTAACCCTAATGGTCAGTGTTTAGGGACACTCTGGGCCATTTTACATACTGTATCTTGTCAGGTATTTGATGGATAGCTATGATATGTAGTAATTAACCTTCCTTAGAAGATGACTCCTACTGACTTTAGGATTTCAGAGATTCTGTGTGTCAGTTCCTGACAGAACACCCTACAACTGACTGACTGAGTTGCATGCAAAAGCACATCTTTGGATCTACTGCTGCATCTGGTTTTCATGACAAGAGGAAGAAAATATTTATTTTACAAATAACAGAAATGGCAGATTTACATCTAATGTAAATCACCAACGAGGTCTGTGAATATTTAAACCTGTGGTTGGCCCCAGATAACATTAGTCCTCTTTAAGTTGACTTAATCAGCCTGCAGCAGTCGGACCAAGATAAATAGTTTCTGTTTAAACAGATTTGATTCTGTAGATTTAGTATTTTTGATCAGAGATTGAAAAATAGTTTTTTTTTATCTGAACGGGATGTCAGCGTGTATTACCCTGTCAGACACTTGTCAATGTGCCTTGCACAAGTGCAAGTACAATACACCTTGCTTTTCTACAATATATTTCTTCTTTCTTAGGGTGTGAACCCCAAATTGAAACGTCCCTCACCATTTCAGGCTGTTTCTGTCTGCTGTGTTTCATGTGGAGGAGAAGTGAGAAACAAAGGCAGCTGAGAGCTTCAAAGGCTGCGCATGACATTTAGTGTTCAGTATCTTCAAAGACCAGGCCCTCTTTTGTAGTTATTCTTTTTGTGTATAATTAATGTAGCCCTTTATACGTTCTTTTTCTTTTTACCTACTTTTTTGAGCTGGATAAGAACAGCAGATTAAGTAAGTGCACCTTAATTTTCAATTTGCATTTAGGAGACTTTGTCCTGTGTATTGTGTGTGGTCATATGACAAAGATTGTTTTGTAACTGGAAAGTCTCTGGTTAAATTCAAGAAGAAGAATGAATGTGTCACAAAGTGCCCCAAAAGAGAACATTAGGAAGTCCATCTCATTCTGCATGTCTGTTAATGTAGTCATTTTCATAAGATTGGATAAATACTCATTTATTAACGTATAGAGACTAAAACAATTTAACAAACACTTTCACAAATAACAAATCCTAACATATACCACTTGGGACTTGTGTTTTCTCTCAATGTGTTTGTGGAAACATGTTTGAGATAATGTTTTGTTGTGATTTTGGCTGATAGAAAAAGTAGAAATCAGATTAAACGCTGAGAACATGATGCAGATTTGTTCAGGAGGTTCTACAGAGTTCCCTTTCAGAGGAATGCTTGAATTTCACTCCACACCCAGATAAACTGGATAAATGCATCAACGAAATTGACCTATTGTCCTCTTCATGATAAACTATGAATAATAATCAAACATGAAATAAACCAATTCAACCTCTCAGTATTTTTCGAGGTATCTATCCATTGTAGATATACCTGTTTTTCCGCAGAGCTGAAAAATGAACCAATGGTGAGCATTTCTGTGCTCATTTCATGTTAATATGCAGAGTATTTCCCTGCTGGAAAGGGCAAGCAAAGATCTGTCAGGAAAATTGGGAAGGTTGCGTTTGCCTGTCAGAGTGATGGGGAGAAATGAATTATGTATTGACTGAAGAAAAAGAGAAGAATATCAGAAGCATCATTACTGGGAATGAGCTCAAACAGTAGAGTTTGCAACACATTTTCACTCCCATCTCGTAAAATACGGACGCTTGGTCAGGTGCCTTTGTTGTTGTTTGCATGTAACACGCGCTTGGTCGGGACTAGTGGCGTCCCTATTGACGTTGTTAGGTTAAGGGGAAGCTCATGGGGGAGCTTATGGCTTCCCTGACATGCGGCAATAACGGGACTGTTAAGGACACACGCATGACACAAACCCCGCCCTCCTGGGTGAAAGTCCTGTGTTTGAATTCATTAATACAAATATGCAAAGTTACCACAGCTATAAAAATAGATAAGTAAAACTTACAATAGGCAAGTATGAGAAAATTTAAGTACTCAATTAAAATTACCTTACAGTTGTATTGAAGTACAGCCTTGTTGTAAAATGTTTGTAAAGCAC
>NC_045744.1:385500-385697 GCF_008692095.1 Etheostoma spectabile
AATTCATGTTGTTTAGTCTAAAACTAAGGTAGTCTAAAAGAAATGGTCAATTACAGTGTGATTAAAACTCACTATCAACATTATTTACAGCACTTGATTTACAGCTGATATGTGAAAAGGTACAACATTTTATTTATTTAACAGTAAATGAGATTTACTCCAAACCGTCACAGGAAGTGCTTTTATTTTGAAGTAGC
>NC_045744.1:385707-400896 GCF_008692095.1 Etheostoma spectabile
GTTGTCTGTTGTGTACTCCTGCTAGCTTACTGAGCTAAACGTGGGACAACAGATGTAAAACATGTCCGTCAAGCTTATGTTGTTCACTTTCTAGTTTGTAAAACTGCAGCATATTACTATTATTATTAATATTAATATTAATATTAATATTAATATTAATATTTATATTATTATTGTTATTGTTATTGTTATTATTATAATACAGTAAAAGACACGGTTGTCAGATGTTGTCTGTTCTGTCCCCTGTTGGGACACAGATGTTGTCTGTCTGTCCCCTGTTGGGACACAGATATTGTTCGTTCTGTCACCTGTTGGGACACAGATGTGTCTGTTCTGTCCCCTGTTGGGACACATACTGTAGGTTGTCCATTCTGTCCAATGTTGGACACAGATGTTGTCCGTTCTGTCTTCTGTTGGGACACAGATGTTGTCCATTCCGTCACCTGTTGGGACACAGATGTCCGTTTTGTCCCCTGTTGGGACACAGATGTTGTCCGTTCTTTCCCCTGTTGGGACACAGATGTTGTCCGTTCTGTCTCCTGTCGGTACACAGATGTTGTCCGTTCTGTCTCCTGTTGGGACACAGATTTTGTCCGTATGGTCACCTGTTGGGACACAGATGTTGTCCGTTCTGTCTCCTGTTGGGACACAAATGTTGTCCGTTCTGTCCCCTGTTGTGTCATCAGCAAACCTGATAATTTGATTGGTGCCAAGTCTGGCCGTACAGTCATGTGTGAGCACAGTGAACAGCATGGGGCTCAGGACGCAGCCTTGAGCTGAGCCAGTTCAGAACCCAGTGGCAGGTGTGAGTGTCCACCTTCAACAGATGCAGCTTCATTGTGTCGAGCTGAAGTCTGAAGAGGATCCTGGCATAGGTGTTCTTCTGCTCCAAGTGTGACAGCACAACGTGGAATGGAGTGGAGACCGCATTAACTGTGGACCGTTTGGTTCTGTATGCAAACTGGAGTGGGTCCAGGTTAACAGGGAGACATGCTACATGACCAGTCACTCAAGAGGTTTCATTAATATGGGTGTTAGAGCCACAGGACGAAAGTCATTGAGACAGGTTGGGTTGGACTTCTTAATGAAGGGGACAGCGGTGGCACGCTTGACGAATTTGGGCACTACTTCCTGTCTTAGCCATATGTTAAAAATATCTGCCAATATTGATAACATTTCCATGGAAGCGCTTTAAACTTCTTCAGTATTAAGTCCAAACTGGAAAGGCCTTTAAGCTAAATGAGTTGTTTCAGAACTTTCCATAGACCACAACTACTACAGTATTTCTGCAAAAGTCACTACGCTTGGTCAGCCACCTATCAAAATACAGGAGGATTAGATTAGATTAGATTAGATTAGATTCAAATCAGTGTGTATCCCTGCAGCAATCATTTGCTGATTTAAGTGTCAAACGCTGTCCAGACATGCATGTGGTTAAAATGTTTTCTGAGTGTGAAACAGGGCTCACTGCATGTTGAAATATAGTCATTTAAATTATGTTGAGAGAATAGTTATATGTAGACAAATGGAAAAAAACTTTTCAATCTGATTAATTTTTCAAATTTTAATCAACGTTTGACTTTCAAGGATGCATTAATGGATGCTTTCTTTAACAGGACTTCTAATAGATAACGTAAAGTACATCTTAAAGGAACAATAATGAAACCACTAAACCACCCTTTTCTACTCAAATTTTGCTCTCTGCTTCAGTTTATTTGAATGAATATATACTGTAGTTGGATGTTTTTGCTATTGTATGTTCTGTATTACACTTTTTGCATTCCTGTTTACACTCTCACAAGAGTATAATGTACCTGATTTTAATTTAAAATGAACAATAGGCTTCTATTGTTAGAAAAACTAGTGCTCCACTGAACACGGCAGAGTGATTTGCATCTGTTAAATTACATTTTTGACATGTCACTTCCTGCAGAAGTCAACAATGTAATAGACCGGCAAAGGTCAGGATGCTAACTTGACTAGATACTGGAGGGTGGAGGAGGGTGGGGGCATGTTTGATGTTGGCAAAGCTTAGACTTTGTCTAATTCTACTCAACAAACAGGTGAGAAAATCACTGGGACAGTAATAAGATTGAGGAAAGTGTTGCATTAGCACCTTGAAGTGTAAATAGCTTCTTCTATTGCCGATTAGACCTAGATAACCTAGCGAGGTGGAGTGTGATGGTGGTGTTGTGTGCATGTGTGGCTGGGTGGGGGGATGTGGGGTTCACAGAAAAGCATATTAGCTGTGTCAAAACAGTCAGAAAAAACACTAACTCCAGAGAATATGATTAGGAATCTTTTTTCTATTCCTCTGTCTTGTTTGTGTTCAATCTGCTCGTGATGAAAGACGGTTTATTTGTTTCTTCAGCTGCATACTCGGTGCAATATCCTGTCGCACTGGCTGCCTGCAAAAAGAAATATCTGACAGCCATCCTCTGCTCTCTTCTCCTCTGGGTTTTGCATTATGAGGAGATTTCATCTTATCCACCTTTAGCCAGGTTTTGCCTTTGATATTATGTATTAGCGCTGGTATTCAACACCTTGAATGGGCCCCATCGTTTTCTTTTCCCCACAATCAATACTGTTGCACATTACATATACATCAGCTCAGGGCGCAATATCGCTTGCTCCCAAGCTGCAGCCTAATTAAAAAGATAAGTTGCTTTGTTTGAAGCTTGCTTTAATTGGCCGCTGCGTTGTGTCTAGGCAGCCTGGTCTCACAAAACTCTGTGAAATTATCCCAAACTGTTACCAGCCCATTACGTGGTGGTGGCACGGAGTGTGTGAAAATTCTGTCTGGGCACCACAGAAAACAATGCCAATGTTAAGTCAATGAGAGGATGACGTAGTGTTACGAGCAACAACGGTAGCGAGTAGTATGAAAGCCTGAAAATCTGCGTAAGGAGGTTGGTTGGGGGGTTGGACTTTCACAGGACTTTCACCCAGGAGACAAGATGGAGGGTTTGAATTAGGCCCTGATCACATGGAGCCACTGTGGTTGGTTCATATTGCTTTACTGTGTGTTACTTGCAATTTGACCACACCTCAGGCTCCAATGTTGATTTTAGTGAAACTTGGGAGTGTTTTCATACTGTTTTCCACCATCAAGGACATTATACAAAGTATCCTTTTGGTTGTAATAATATTTTTGTAGTTTTAGGGTGCTTTCACTCATGTCCTGTTTATTGCATTGAATCCCACTAGAGTGAGTTTGCCCCGCTGGTGTGGTTCATTTGGACAGGTAAGAACGTGGCAATCGCACTCTGGTGCCCTCAAAAAGCGGACCAAACAAGTGTACCGAGACCTGCTTGAAGAGGTGGTCTCAGTATGCTTGCAGTGTTTCTCTCACAGAAATAGACAGCGGTCGAGGTCGCCGTCTGTCACTTGCGTTTCCCTGGTCAAACCAGCCGTGGCTAAAGTTAGAGAGTCTCGGAAACAATGTCTGATTATTTAAATGAAATGAGCTGGTTTGACCGTGGAAATGCAAGATTTATGCACTGGTCCACTCAGATCCTTCTTCTTTTATTTAATTTCTTGCTCCCACCCCAGACATATCCGACCAATAAGAGGAATGAACGATGTAATTCATGATTTGGAATGACGCATTTTGGTATGCTTAAGTTTCCAGGTGCTAAACGAAACCGAACTACAGGAAAACACTCTGAGTTTACAATCTCATCAACTGATTCAGGCCAGAGCAAACTTAATATCAAAAATCCATTTGTCCAATCTCTTAGTTCTTGACAGGATACCTCAAAAGGTAATATAAACACGCTAATGTTAGTATCGTAGCATGCAGACATGTTAAAAGTCAGTAGTTAGTAGTTTTCCACCCACCCATCTGGTAGCAACATGATGCATTACCTTCAAGCTTGACTGTGCCACACAGATGACTGTCAGGCAGCTAAGGGAGAACGCCTAAGAGAGTAGAGTTAAAGTCTAAGTTGTGAGTGAGTAAAGAATAGGATTAGAACCAGATTTACCAACTGTAAAATAAATACATATGGCAATAGTAGCTGCAGTAACCACATATAATGTAAACATTACCGCCAGCATTTTTCCTTTCTCTTCTGAGCAATTAGTAATGAGTAATATTATAGGCAGCCATTCCAATCACACAAACCACCTATTGTCAATATGTGTGAGCCTAATAACTACATAATAATAGAGCCCCGCTCCCATTCTCCTTTGAGCTTTCTTGTTGGCCAAGAGAAATATTTGAAATGAACCAATAAACCAAACATTGCTCATTTCTTCCAAAACAGTGGCCTACACATCATGAGAGTGAGTATCCATTGAATTTCAGTAATTATTCAGTCTGGTGAACACAGTTTGGCCGGCTGCTGTCCTTTCAGCTCCCCACTAAAGCAGCGCTGCTGACTGGGCATTTGTTCTGAGGACAGAGATGTTTGTAACACAGCTCAGAGTTAGAAACACATTGGAGAGTGGACTGCAGTCTTGGACCCTTTTTACTAACTTTCAAATCACCACTGAACATAAGCAGAGTACCATTTATAGATTGTAATAGCATTTGCAGACCGTGTATTGGACTCTTTTTGTACCTTCCTGGTATGTATAACCCGACGGGCCCCTTGTTGTTGTGACCTAAATAATCCTTCAGATGCGTATCTTAGCGCTGTGGTCCAACAGGGCCACTAGATTTAAAAGGTAGACATGAAACTAACTTATGATCACATTTTCAATGAATGATATATGAGCGAGATGTTTACTTTTTTTCACTGCAGTCTTCAAATAAGGTAGAATTACATGTTTTGGGATGATACTTTTTATACTTTATACTTTTTTTAAATCTGATAGATGCAAGGATAAGAATAGGTGGATATGTAGGCGGGTGAGTCCGCAAGTTCAATCAGTCCCTTTTGATAAAAGCTTTAACTGCCATAGAACCACTGGCACTGTGGTATAGAGCAAATGCTGTTGCTATTGTGCGTTAGATACCCAGGGTTTTCAGGGTTGAAAGGGACTGGGGTTGCAGAGCCGGTAACAGCGATTTTACACAAACCTCCCTTCCTGCTGAAGTTAGGGTGTTGTGTAAAACGTAAATAGATGCAGAATACGATGATTTGCAAATAATTTACGTACATTCAATAGAATACAATACAGACAAGATATTTAATATTCACACTGTTTTTTGCACTCCTTTTGAATTTGATACCTGCAACACATTCTAAAAATGTGGGACAGGGGCAAAAAAGTTAAAACTCTACCATGCAAAGCAAAAGCTGTTGATATATATATATATATATATATATATATATATATATATATATATATATATATATCAACACACACATATATATATATATATATATATATATATATATATATATATATCTTAGATAGACTGCTGCAAAGTAGAAAAGTGGGCTTTGGTCTGACCAGTCCACATTGCAAATTGTTTTTGGAAATCATAGACGTTATGACCTCTGGGACATGCACATCTGTGAAGGCACCATTATTGCTGAAAGGTGCGTACAGGTTTTGGAGCAACATATGCTGCCCTTCAAACAACGTCTTTTTCAGGGACGTCCCTGCTAGTTTCAGCAGGACAATGCTAAGACACATTCTGCACATGTTACAACAGTGTGACTTCGTAGTAAAAGAGTGCAGGTACTGGACTGGCCTGCCTGCAGTCCAGACCCGTCTCCTGTTGAAAATGTGGGGCACAGTATGAATATGACAACGGAGACCCCGGACTGTTGAGCGATTGAAGTCGTACAACAAGCAAGAATGGCAAATAATTCCATCTAGAAAGCTTCAACAATAAGTGTCCTCAGTTCCCAAACGCTTATTGAGTGTTGTTAAAAGGAAAGGTTCTCCAGCTTTATGGATGGTGTTGCAGGCATCATATTCAAAATGAGTGAATA
This sequence comes from Etheostoma spectabile, assembly GCF_008692095.1. Classification (NCBI taxonomy): domain Eukaryota; kingdom Metazoa; phylum Chordata; class Actinopteri; order Perciformes; family Percidae; genus Etheostoma; species Etheostoma spectabile. The sequence continues at coordinate 391,599 of NC_045744.1, forward strand.
TTCGCAAAAAACAATAAAGTTGATAAGTTTAAACATTAAAATACATTGCCTTTGTAGTGTATTCAATTTGATATAGGTTGAAAATGATTTACAAATCCTTGAATTCTGATAATATGTAAACAGATTATGCAATAGTTTAAAACAAAGTTATTAAGTAAAGTATAAAGTAAGTAAAGTAAGTGTATTATTTGGAAATGGGCCTTTCTGAATGAGTACTTTTGCTTTTGGCACTTATATGAATTGATTCTACTATTTTGTACATCAGTATATTCTTTTAAACATGACTTTTACTTTTACTTAAAACAGCACTGCTCAGGGTTAGGGTTAGGGTTAGTTACTTTGAGTAAAATATAGAAGTACCGCTTTGGCCACTGCAGTCCAACAGCAGCCAGATATAAAGTGCAGAGGAAAAGACAAAGAGTCTCAATATCAGCTGGAGGAAGTATGCGTAAGGTGCGTGCGTGTTTGTGTGTGTGTATTAGAGTGCGGATCGGGCCGGATTTTTCTGTCCGAGCCCGTCCCGCGTCCGACAGAGCAGCAACCGAACCCGACCCGAGCCCGACAGGCATTAAGATATTTATGTCCGAGCCCGACCCGAGCCCGAGCATCCTTTCTAAAAATCTGTTCGAACCCGGCCCGGCCGTCGGGTACCGTCGGGTCCCGTCGGGCTCGGGTCGGGTATCCATCCTCTAGTGTGTATGTGTGTGTGTGTGTGTGTGTGTGTGCCTGCCTGCCTGCCTGCGAGTGAGTGAGTGAGACAGATATTTGGATCTGCCATCCAAATTCAACATTCCTCCAGACGTGTGGCAAGGCCAACGCATCCCTGACTACCAGCTGCTGAGAAAGACAGAGCTGCCTGACACACACACCGCTCACACGCACACACACACAAACAACAACACACACACACACACACAACACCCACAACACACAACACCCCACCACACACACATTCACTCCATCTGGCTGGCATAGACCAAGTCCTGCTAATGGCTCTGCCAAGGCAGACATGTCACCAGTTAACTGGCTGCTGCCATCACCATCCGCCTCCAACAGCAACACACACACACACACACACACACACACACACACACACAGTAGCAGAACTGGATGTAGTTTGAATCAAACACAATCTGTTGTTATTTATACAAAAGTAGTGTATTTTCTAATTTGCAAAGCTACATGTGTTCTTAACATTTGTTTTTTGGTACACATTTTGACAAAATAATAGCTGTTTGCAGCAGACGTTGAAATCAGTTGTCAGACAAAAACCTACAGTCAAGTTTTGTAGCCCTGAACTGACCTTCTACCATTACTCTGCCAATCAAAGGCTTTAGCTTTTGGTCAGGATTAGGGTCAAGAGCAAAATACTACATCAGTATTAAGGCTCCTTTCTGAATTCACCTTTGTCTGAATTCATAAAGGAGTTTTGACAAGCTGTCACACTGAGAAACTGAGAAACCATGCCTGTTTTATTCAGCTATCACTCAGGTGTGCAGAGTTGTGAACAACCACCTTGACAATGACTTTCTCACCACTCCATATATTCCTATTTCAGGTTCAGTTTCCTCACTTAAAAAGACAAATGCTGCAGGAATGCAGGTACCTCTATAAACCTTGATTATTATTTTTTTTGGGGGGGGGGGTCAGTAACCGGATACAGTTACCGGACACAATTCCCAGATAGCCCCCAGCCGCACAACCACCACTATCATTACAGCCACGGCCCGGGGACACATCCACAGTCAGCCCCAGCCAGCTAGCAGCCAGCCCAGTCAGCATTTAATTCCGGTGCTAAGGACGCTAACGGCAGTTTACTGAACCGTCGGGAAACAGACCCAGGAACGTGAGTCAGAACAGCGGCCATTTGTAACGTTAGCTACACCTCCATTAGCGTTACCAGAAGGAAAAAACGTAGTATGGGTTACATACAGCGTGCATCCTTTGCATCCATGCTATATTTGGGCATTTTGGTTCAAAGAAACCCATATTTCTGATGTAAAAAACTTTAAAAACGGGTCAAATTTGACTTGAAAGACAACACAAGGGTTTAAGATGTGGCAGAATTGGATCTGGACTGGAAGGATAACGCTAGGAGTTGGAAGGGGAGTTTTGTGATTCGGCCTTCTCTCTCCGCAACACACACACACACACACAAACACACACACACACACATGCACACACACACATATATATTCTTTTTTTTGTACCAACAGCTACTTACAGTCTTCCTCACTATGACCTGCTTCTTGCCTTACATTTGAGGATCACCACAACCCTCATTTATCCTTGTTCTTTTTAAGTATAGTAAATATACTGCAGTCTTTGGCTAAACTGGACCAGAGAAATCTTCTGTAACCGATCCCTGGTGTTGTTTTACCTAATGTGCTCTGATTAATTTTACATGCAGGTAACAACTTCATAAAGTTGTTTAATCTAAACTCCTGGCAAATTCTTCCCCCTTAACTGCCTTAATTTTTAGAGGAATAAATAATCTTAGAAGACAGCTACACGTGAGTTTGGTCGAAGCTCGGTTTCTTAGCTTGCCAGCGTGAACGAACATACAACAACTTCCAGTCTGGTCTTCTTCAGCTTACCTTTACGACCTAGGCTAGAACAATGACACGTTTAGGTAACTACCTGTCATTACAGTGATCATGTGATCCTCACCCAACAAATGACATTGTGCATAGTGCAAATGACTATTCTGTCCAGACAAAGAAGAGCACTGATCAAATGTTGATGAATGCTTATACTTAAGTCATGAAGTGAGTCCACGATTCATTTCTTTAATATTTTAAGTGTTTTACTTACCTAACCTCAGACTTTAGACTTTGATTTGGCAGAAACCCAAATGTAAGCAAGTTTTAGGACTGAGCGCCACTAGTTCAAAATATCCTAAAGGATGTAGTTGTGTCAGCTTCAGTAAATGGCCTGCATGTAAAGGAAACATTTACAGTTCTCAGGTTGAGTTATCTTACTTATTGCAGACGGTGTCATGCTGACACCTGTGACACTGATGACACTTCTTCAGCATCCTGATAGAGATGTAAACTGTAACTTGGATATTCTGCCCAGCAGACGGTTTAGAGGTCAGCAGGTCAGAAAAGAACTGCCTACATGCTACATAAACTTTGCCCTGAGATCAAACCTGTTAAATTAGGTCAGCTCTTGCAGTAATGTTTGAATTTCCTTTGCCCTCCTTGTTGGGACCAACAGAGACCCTCAGATTTTCCTGAGTCTATCAAAACGGGAATGGAACTCTGCCGATTTTGTCAGAGGTCGTGGATCAGGAAACATCAGCTCTGCGGGGATGGGCGGGTTAGCGGCTGCCGTGGCTGCGTGGTGTTGCCAGATTGACGGACACACTGTGTGATTTGCAGCGACAAGCGGAACAAATGTCGGTAATGAGGTCACCTTGGGCTCCAGGTCTGCGTCCGACTTTTAAGCCTGATCTCTCTCTCTATCTCCCACACACACACACACACACACACACACAAACACACACAAACACACCACTCCAGAGGAAAAATCACAAGGCATTCAGAGCCATCTAAATGAAAATTAGATTGTTGAGATGCAGGACGAAGATAGGTAAAAGGCAATCCCAGGTCTGCTTACCTGTTCATGTTTTTACTTTTGAAGTTTTCTGTCTTTTTAAAGAAATAATTTGATATTCATAAAAAATGCAATATACAAATAATACAATAAGAGTAAAACTAAATACAAAAAGGAGAAATATGTGCTTGTGCTCTCATGGGTTGTAGGTCAGTAGTCTATTTGCCCTTAAATTTGTTCATTAAAATGTTTCACAATGCAGGAAATTAAGTCTTTTATGGCACCCAGACCCCCCAATAGGATATTCCCCCCTCAAAGTCCCATTCTGGCCCATATATATAGGCCCATACATATATAATACAGTATACCTTCTACAATACGTTAGACTACCCCACGTTGTAGGTCTATCCGATCGCGTCCAGAGGCTTTTGGGTCTACAGCTGTTGATAACACCCTTTGGAAATCAAAAATGATCGAAGATGTGATTTGGTCTGGCGCTGTCTGGTGAACAAATAAAATATATAGCTAACTAAATATTTTAAAGATTAATCCCAGTATATCATGATTAAGGTCTTTACTTTGACAATTGTTTCCATCGGTTATGATATCATTGTACGTACCAGATATTCATCTGAAGAAGGGGACTTGGCTAAAAAGAGGTCTGGGAGGCAGGCACGGGCAACAGGTGGTGAACAAATGAGATTATTCAAAGCAGTTTATTAGGGGAAATGTCTGATGTAATCTCTCAATGTACGAGAAAACTGCACAACTAAAGAAAGTACAGTAGGATTTCAATGCAGCCTCAGGCAGCCATGTAGTTTTTTGCGTTTCTATCAAACTGCGACCTTTCATACGTGACAAGCATGGCAGAAGAAGAACTCTCTACCTGGTGGGCAATTTATGCAGACTCCACAGAATAGATTAGATTTAAAGAGTTTACGGATGAATGAAGAAAATTAAATTTTTCACTTAGAACATCAAAATAGTACATCATATCAAGATAATGCTGTAATAATGAACACAAAAAATATTTTTGCCTACAAGAAATCAATTAGCTATCAGTGCATATGTGTTTGTGTGTGCAGATCTGTGTGAAGTGTTGGCCTTCTAATCCGAATGTGTTTCTGTGTGTAACATGAGTGTGTGGTTAAGAAAGACAGAGCAGACCTCATGCAAACAGCCCCGTGTCAGATCCAATAAGGGGACCTGCTGACTGAAGGGCAGATTGAAACCAGAAGCTTCCCAGCAATCAAACAACAGTCAACCCGGAAAAAGCAGCAGAGGAGAGAGACAAACAACATCAGATAATTCCCTCTAAAACAACCACATTATGCAATATGATTTAGACAAAAATTATTGAAGGAAAAAATTGTAACGTCCCCAATCAAGGTATAAGGTAGACTGAATAACAGAAAAATCTTACAATAAAGTACACGCTGGTACATTGAAATCACTGTACAGCCTTGAAAAAACAGTTGTTGAGACTTATATAATAAATGAATCTAAATCTGTAAGTCCGGAGACTGTGATATTTAATATGTTTCAACCCCTGTTAATACAAAGTATTACTTTCTTTCTTCCAGTTCTTATAAACTTTAAATTAGATTATTTGATTTGGTAATTTGCTGCACAAAAGACTGACATGTAAATGTATGAATTGATGAATTGGCGAAAATAGTCAGGCACAATAAGGAACTTTATTTAGAGTTCCACAATCACTGAAGGCTTGCATCACATGGATGCACCAACAATGTTGTTGTCATGGCTTAGAATTCGTCATGGGGCAGACAGAAACTACGTACTATAGCTTTAATGGTGTCCTAAGTCTCCCAGATTAAGGATTTTATATCTGCTCCTAATCAGAGGGGATTGTGTGAGATTATAAATATATCTGACAATACGAGAGTAAAGCACACCTGAATGGAGCCACTTGGAGCTGGAGCTCAGACTAGTTGGCTCTGTTCAATGTCCGATCACGTTCTCACTCCAAATGAACCACACTGTGAGGTCTCGGTACACTTGTTTGATCCACTATTGGTTCACATCCACTGTGATTCAACTGATCCAAAGGAGGCGAGTGTAATGATGGCTCCAACACATGGTAGAGCCAGAGCAATCTGATATTTTCGGTAGCTTTGGGCGTAGAATCTTGTCTTTGTGTTTCCTCCTCTGCACTGGATTTTGAACCTGAATCTTATTGTGACAGCTCATGCTCTTTTAGTGACTTTGTTTTCAATTCACCTCTAGAATTCACTCCCCATTCAGTCTGAAGGTACCTATCATGATGTTATATAGCAGTTATCACCAGTAAGAACACACCACCAATCAACCAACTGGGAATAACCACTTCACCACCAATATTGTTTTTTGAGATTTTAAGGTTGTTTCCTTCCAGTAAATCTGCCCGTGGACTGTAAACTGTACCTCTACCTCTCTCTTTTCCTTCAACATAGAAAAGGTATTAATGCTGGTTAACTCATCCATCCCCGTACTAGGGCTGCACGATTATGGCCAAAATGATAATCGCGATTATTTTGATCAAAATTTTGATCGCGATTATTCTCACGATTATTTGTTGATTTTAACCAAAACAAATTTTATTGTCACATAGGCTATTTAAAACTGCGAGAGGGAGTGTGATGGACGCTACTCACAGAGAGACGGCTGACTCATATGAACAGGTCCAGCACGGGTCGAACGGCGGATACACACGTCGTGTGTATTAAACATCTGTATCTTCAATGCGCTGCTTTTTATGAACTATGATATTCTGGCATGGGTCACATCTCTGTCCTGGTCCAGGCTTCGGTACAGCAGCGTCTCCCCACGCTGTGACTACCAACTGAAGTTAGCTGCATTCAATAACTTCTTCTGTGTTCTTGCGCTGCCGGCCGCGATAACAGTTACCCGCGGAAACACTGGTAAAATACAGGTTTGCCCCCTCATACTTAACATATACAGCTGTGTTAATGAAAAATTAAAACTGTAGACAAACATCAGAAGTGTGGACCGGCGGCCGCTGTGTGGCGGGGCGCGGAGAGTAAGGAGGAGAGGTAGGACGAGAGAGAGTGAAAGATCCAACACAGGCACGGCTTTACAGACGAAATGGGTCATGTAACGCAAAATGAAACCAATATCCATAAACAGCATTGAGCAGGAAACAGCATTACTAGCACTGGTCACTGCTGTTTTCTGAAAAACACAGATGGGACAAAGTGTTGGTTTACTGGTAAACTGGTAAACTTGAGTGACGATTACCGACTGCTATCTGTTGAGTTTTCCTCACGCTCTCTGTCCTCTGTGACTGTCTACATCTAGAAACTTAGCGCACGGGGTGCAGTGAACTACTCTGACTGGCTCATGAGCAGACGGCTTATGGAGCGGGAGATTGGCTTTGCAAAAACCCGAGCAGCGTTCAATGAAATGACGCTTTATAAAAAATAATCGCTTGATCACGCAAATTTGATCGTGGGAAGTCCAAATCGTGATCGCGATTAAAATTCGATTAATTGTGCAGCCCTACCCCGTACACTCAATACCTCAGAAATCGCTTGGCCTTGCAGGTAAAAGCCAGGTTTTGGATACACTGAAGCGAGGAGGAATATCTTCCTCTTATCCTTTGAATCTGTCCCACAGATGTAGCTTCTGAGTGGGCGCTGGCAGCCTAATGCCAGTTTACCCACCGGCCAATTCCCCGGCTTTTTTTTTTAAAGTCTGCTAGCGAGGCAAAGAGCCAAGGCTTTGGTATCTTGTTGTATTTATGCCGAAGGCTGCCCTTTATTTACAATCTAGTATGTATCGCTCGGGCTCCTGAGGGGTACGCTCGGTGCTGAGTAGCCCTCCCAACACCTCGCTCCCTGCATTGCCTCTTTTTGCTCAAAGTCATCTGGCATTTCTTCAAAGTTGAGCCATCCTCTCCCAGCAACAGTTTATTATTATTAAATCATTGTTGTTATAAACATTAGTAGAAGTAGAAAGGCAGTATTTTTAATTTCTACCATGTGATAGAGAAGCCGTAGCTTGTCAGTTCGTCACTATCATTTCTTTGAATTTATCGTTACCAGATATGTGTACCAGACTAGATTGTAATTAGGAGCCACGGGCAAGATGGATGGTCCGGGTAACATCTTGATGTGAAAGTCTCTCTTATCGTGGATTTACCCATAAGGCCACTGTGCCCCCGGGCTGTGTTGACACCACAATGTGTGCACTGGTTTGTCTGATGTGGCCATTGCAGTGAGAGGCTCGCTGAAGGCAGGGGATGTGTTTGTAGATATGAAAAGGAACCGAAGTTCTTCTTTTTTCTTACTTATGTCTTCATCTGCTCTCAGGCCTGACTATGTGACTGTCTAGTTGATAAAAAAGATGGATACCCTTTGATTAGGGATCTTTGTAAGCCAACAACTAGGATAATTTCACTGTTGTATACCAAGCAACCAAACAATAACCCCATCAATCACTTCACCATTATTTAATATGATCTGTCAATGCAAACAATACTGTTTTGATAGTAAAAGGCAGATTAACATGACTCCAGCTCCCCTTTTTTGATAAGTACCTGATCCTTTATATGTAGTGGCCCATCCCTTATTGAATAACTATGTCAAGCCAAGTGTAGTGAGTGTTAGCTTTGTGTTTAGTTGTGAGGTCAGTCTCTTCTCTCTTTGTGATCCTACTTTAAAGATGTCTACAAGCTCGACCAGCCGTGTGTCACTTTGAATGAAAGTGTTTCTTAGCTGCCGTAAAGAACACAGCAGACTTTTAATCTGTGCCTGTTTTTCCTCTCAGAAAGTAAGGTCACTTATTTATTCTTGTATTCAGACTGGAAGTAGGATGCAATTAAAATCAAGTGGAAAAACAGAATATCTAAATGTGAGATAATGACGTCGTCCATCAGTGTCAGTTACTGATATGCAGCTCCACAAACACATCAAAGGCATTTCTTAAAGTATTTGAGATCTTTCAGTGTTTACTGTGTAGCAGTCTTTTTCTGCTCTGCCTTTGCCGGCACTATAATAGGCGCATGACTGCCACCTGTAGATCAGTGGAATAGTGTGACACCATTGAAAGGATCCAAACCTCTAAAACGTCTTATAGTATGAGTGGACCTGATTTAAAATTATTCCACACGGTCTTAAGTGTTTTTTTGATTCCCAAAGATTTAACAATCCAATCCCATCCAATCCTGCAACATGTAATCACACTTCATATGATATATTTAAATAGCTGGAACCTAGTGGTTATAAATAGCCCTTAAATTCTTAGGATTCAGTTCTCCAAAAATCAGCACGATTTTCTTTCATTGTGTGTAGTTTGATATACATATGGGTTATTGGAATAATAACTTTTATGCAGCACAGGTGTCTCGCTGATTTTCTTTCAGTTAACAATGCAGCTGGTGACGACATGGTGAAACAATAAAGTGTGTAAAATGAGTAGCTGATTTTTATTATTAAGTTACCAATATGTGATTGACTACTATTTAGACAGTTTTTTTTTTAGTCCAAGAGTTTAGTCCAATCCAATACATGTGGTGGCAGGTATAGAAAACCAGCACTTAACTGCTCTCTTATACCCAGGTTAGTTTTGCTGAATGTTTTATGAATATTTCCTACCCAAAAGCAATACTTTTTCGTCATGGTTTCAGTCGATACAGTTTCAAGAAGCGACCCAATGTGAATGAGATGAACAACCTTGAGCAGCTTACAGATGGATTGTTGTACAGTCAAAGTGAGGAGGC